>NC_053163.1:19215718-19285814 GCF_016835505.1 Polypterus senegalus
TTGAGACCACTATTAGAAAAATCTCTGATCGGCTAGATGACCCAGATGCAAAACATCTGTTGCTGTCCATCCAGGTAACACAAACTACTTCTGAGGTAATCCAGATATGGCTATGCTCCTCTTCAGCCAGCCATGGATGCTATGGACATTTGTTGTCCGCTTATGTTTTGTGGATTGTAGACAGGTACAGATTCAGATCAAAATACAGCATTTTCACTGACTCACACAAGACTAAACAGATCTCTGACCATACTCTGTCACATATGATTAATATTTCCATCTTTTCTGGTCTTCTCTTGTCATTCCAAAAATAATTTAAAAGTTTAAAATCTATTTCAATATTTCCATTAATATAAGTGCTCTTCATCTAATCCATGAACCAAGCAGCGTCACTAACCTCCTTAAATCACTGTTTTCCAAACGTGACATCTAATTTCCTTTTGTTTCTCCCATCTGCCTCTCATAAAATCAGAATATTTCTATCACAGTAGCTTTAGAATCCTTTTCAAATATGTACTTTACTGTTGTAATGGTTGTAAAGTTGACAACACAAATTATTTACTCCTACTAATGTTAAAGAAATTTCTCACAAGGTGCTTGCCATGGTTTATCGGTTGTCTCATACTTCTAGTTTGACCATCCCCATCACTGCCTCCTAGATGTCTCCTTAAGCCTGTCTCAGGTTTTATTCCACTTTATATTTTCTACTTCATGCTTTTCCGGTGGTCTTCCATACAATTTCTTTTACATGTCCGTTCCTATTACTACGCCCCACTCACCTCGGCCATAAAGCAGATGATGCACTGGAGGTCATCTTCATCACTGAGCAGCTTTCAGTTCATATTTCAGACAGACATCCCAGATTTGTCAGCACAGTGTTTTACAAAACATTTTAATGTTTAAAATTCTCTAATGTCACTTTTCCTATTCTTGCTTTAGGGTGAAGTGCGAGAAATAACAGATTCCTGTCTGGAGTCTCAGAACAAACAAGAAATACTGGAGAAGGTCGAGATTAAACAGCAAGGTGAGTGGAGCGCTTTCATATGTAACGTCTTGCAGACACCATCATAAATGAATAAATAAACAAAATGAGGTCTGAGTTCAAATTGTCTCCCCTCCTTGCTTGCGAGATCTTACTCGTTTTTTTTTTCTTCAATTTTTTTACGTTTTTTTCTTTGAAATACAATTTTCTTACTCCTAAACACAAAACCTTTTCTAAAATCACTGCAAGTCTCAGTGAGGCCTTCACTCAGAATCGTGAAAAGGTTCAGTCATTCTCAGTTTAGAGAAACTGCATGAAGGAGAAGACAAGGAATCTGACCATGGGGTTACTGATTGTTTAAATTGCAAGGTAATGGATGACTATGTTAAGATGACATTCTGTGAGAGTTCAGAAATGAAACTACCAAAGCAGTAGGATATGGTCCTCATATGAAATATGCTTGAGTCATCTGCAAGAGCAAATCTGATAAAAGCTGTGATGTCATCAAATTGAATATGTGAACAGATGTAGAGGTGCTCTATGAAAATGAACTGCAGTAAAGGTCACTTAAGTTCAAAAGTTCATAGGTCACTTTGAGATGGCTCTGTGAAGCTGGGTTAGCACTGCTGCTTTATGAATTCAATGTCATACAGTAGGTCTGAATTCTGGGCCCAGATGTGATCGTGAGGGGTTTTGACACATTTGCGTGTTTTCCCTCTCATTCCCAAACACCTTCAGTTTAGGTTGAATGGTGAATCTAAAATGGTTACCAATGTGAGTGATTCGTGCACTCAGAAAAAATAAATTTTAAAAGCTTGGATCCAAGTCCATCACATGCATGTTTTTACATACTTCACCTTTAGCTTGTTTCTTTCTACTGTTAAAGACCTCCTCAGATGCACAATGTGGGATTTTATTTTGGCGGGACTTTTGAGAATATGTGATGTTTGGTATTCTTTAAGTCCACCTTTACCTGACTGTGTGTATTTTTTATTCAAATTTTGCTTCTGATTAAGTTTGGGGGCAGAATTTTTATGAAAGAGGGTTAAAATGTAGGAGGAAACTTGTAAGACTAATGTTTAGAAAAGAATGTATATTTTACACAATCAGACAATATTACATTGATTTTTATTGCATATTATAACATTTGCTTAAATTATGATACTTAATTAAAGTACTTTGTTAATAAATTGCAATTAGGGTACAACACCATAATATAATGTTTTATTTCTGATTTCTATGGCTCATCATTTGTTTACCAATGCTGTATTTTCATGTGATTGTGACGTATTATTTCAAGGAGTGATGACTGCAGCGGGGAGACCCCTCAGGACAGACAGAGGTGAGCTTGTAGATGATAAACGTGATGTCCAAGGTTGTCACAGTAATGCAATGTTATTGGAAGTGAAATATCACATTAAGGAAGACTGTAATAGGCATTAGGAACATAGAAGAACAAGAGTCTGAAATTTAACAAGAACTATGCCTGCCCACACCAAAACAGCAGTTCAACCAAAGCAAGAAACTGCCAGAAAAGGGGTTTCAACTTTTTGATTAGACCCCCTCAGCTATGACAAGTTGGAAAGGATGTCTTCAGCTGGGGTTTCATGACATCTGATGAGACTGACTATATTTATTTCATTCTGCATTGGCACAAACTGTCCAGTAAAATAACTCAGTGCTCATAAAAGTACAGCAAAGAAAAGACATTTGGAAAGTGGAGAGTGGGCTCTAGTAGGTACTCAGGACATACTTAATTATTAAGTCTCAAGGGGTTAGAGACAGAGAAAGAGGGGTAAGCGAGTGGTACCAGAGGGGTACATGACAGAGTGTCTATCTGAGATGAAGCTTCAAGTTGTCTCTCAGGATTAGCAGATTTTTTACAGTTTGAAAAATCATTTCAGTCACAGGTGCCACATCCACACGTAGAACAGCAACACTAGTCTGACAAAGTCAGTCAGTCAGTCAGTCAGTCAGTCAGTTATTATCCAACCCGCTATATCCTAACACAGGGTCATGAAGGTCTGCTGGAGCCAAGCCCACCCAACACAGGGCACAAGGCAGGAACAAATCCCCGGGCAGGTCGCCAGTCCACCACAGGGCACACTCCTACACACCAAGCACATATTAGGGTCAATTTAGGATCGCCAATTCACCTACCCTGCATGTCTTTGGACTGTGGGAGGAAACCCACGCAGACACGAGGAGTAGTCTGACAAAGTTCACATGACAAATGAATGAAGTCTAGACAGAGACTATGTCAGTATTATTACGCTATTTTCTTTTGAGACATAGACATAAACATAGAAAATCACTTATTGAATTAACTGGCACTTTGGCTGTCTATTTATTTTCTTGTGTAATTTTTATCTTAAGTATTATTATTATTTAGTCTGTCTGAACTAAGGAAGCATTTTTCATGATGATGAATCATTATAGACTCACCATTTTCATTTCTTTTTGCTATGCTGTTGTTTGTCATGTTAGTTGCATTAAGCTCTCATAATTAACCATGACAAACTAACTATGGTTGTCTCACAGTGCACTAAATAAAGGTAGTACAGAATAGAGGTGGTGACCCATGAGACACTGCTTAAATCAGTGCAATTATAAAGCGATTCTCCATGCATCCCACTTTTTTACCGCCTTACATGATTGATTTTGTTTATCCCCTACTGATTGTATTCAAAGGAGGACGATTCTACTTGGGAATGTGTTCTTCTTAAATTGCACCTCATTCTTTAAACCTGTGCATATCCCTTCCAAGTAACCGTGGTGGAGATATTAAGACCAGACAAATAGGGTAGTAAGGAAAGGATATATTTAACTTGCTTTAAAATGAAGCTTTCACTTCTAATCTAATCTAATCTCTAAATATATCAAAAATCCAACGTCTGTCTCTAAATGACTGTCGGCTTTTCACAAGAGAACTACTTAACAGATTTAAGTTGGGTTTTTTTCTATATTTTAATTTTGCGACTTCTCTCAGTTTGCTAAGTATAGTTTGGTTGCGGTGCTGATTTATTTGAATCTGAGAGACAAGCAGCGGGCCGAGGGAAGAGGAGCAGAACTACTTAACAAATTTTTTTTTCTACAATTTGCTTGAACATTCCTGTTGATTTTGCGACTTTTCTCATTGTGCTAAGAATCATAGTTTGCTTATAGCAAGATATATTTGTGATAATCCGAGACAGAGGCTGCGTGCCGATGGGGAGAGGGAAGTGTGATGTCAGGATGGGGTGCTGGGTGGGACCCTCCTCACTCTCCCACCAGCCTCTGTTCAAATCACTCTATCTCACACCATGTTTTGGAAAGGACCTTGTCTCCGTTTATCTAGCGATACCTGTATGTTTATTGACATTTAAAGTTTGTCCTATTTCACAACTACACAGGCAAAGCCGCGAGGGACGGCTAATATAATATAATATAATATAATATAATATAATATAATATAATATAATATAATATAATATACAGGCAATGAAAATCAATAAATAGATTGCATTTTCATCTTTGGTGTTGCCATTTCACTTGCCACAGAGTAGACATCACGTCTGTGCCGACAGGATTTATTCCTTCTGTGCCAATTGTCTTCTGGCTTTGAGAGACTCTGACAAGCTTTTTTACTCACACTTTCCACTGACCAGCACCGTGTATGGTTTAAAGTCTATCCGACCATCTTAGCTCATTCAATGAGCTATTTTTGTGTTCTACTGACCAATGGATTTCACTCTCTTCTACCAGGAGAGCACTTTCTTTCATTATCTTCCTCTACATGCTGTGACCTAACACTGTACCTGCTCTAATCTAATAGTCTTCAGATTGTCACAGCTGCCTGAAAGACGTGTCTGATTTCCTCATTTAGAACATCTACAGTATGTATTTAATAAGTATTTTAGGGAAAGCCATGCTCCTGAATCACAGTATTACACAGTTACTGTAACTTGTTGCTATAAAAAGAAGAAAGAATCAGTTTTTAATAATTATATGTAGGATTTAATCCCAGCACGATAACAAATAGCAAACTCCATCAGGTGTCAGTGTACATTACAACATAGAGTAGTGTCAAGAAGAAAAATTAATGTGCCCACAATGGCAAAGTGGAACACGTAGTCACCCCAACCCCAAAACAACAAGTTATACAGGGAGATTCACTTGAAAGAGGCCCAGAATATTCTGTAATAACTCTCGCTAGGACAAAGCAATCTGAACAAAACAATGTGCAATGCAATGTGCTCCTCAGTATATGGAGCTTTGAACAAGACGGGATGCTCCTGTGTCAGACCGATGAGGTAGGCACCAGACAGCCATCACAATGTTTAATCTCCGTTTGCAACTTCTGATTGCATACCGCCTGTACCCCTTCACTCAGTCAGTCACTTAACTTCTCATCAGGATGGTGGTGTACAGTATTGAGCAGCACATCTTCATGGTGCAAACCTATTGGGTCACCAATTCTTTTAAGTGATGTTAGAATCAACTGGATGATCGTGAGTTAACAGAAGGTTACTTCCAGTAAGATGGAGCAACGTGTCACACATCGGCAAGGAGCATGGCAGAAATTGAGCCCTTCTTCGTCAACAGGATAATTTCAAAGGGGCTTTGGCCACCATGGTCGCTGGATTTGACATTACTAGACTTCTTCCTTCAGGGTCTGCTCAAAGGAACAGTCTATTGGAACAAGCCTCGCACTGTGGAAGATTTGAAGGAAACCATCCAATGTGAAATTGCTGCTTTTCCCCCCAAGACGCTTTCCGATATGTTTAAGAACATGGAGCGATGCGTCAAATTATGTCTGGTAGAAAACGGAAACCACTTCCAGCATCGCATGCAATGCAATTGATTACACATACGTCAAGGTGTATAGCGTATTTTTTTGTTCCGATTGTTTCACCCTTACGGGAGTTACAACAGAATATTCAGGGCCTCTTTAAAGTGAATCTCCCTGTATCTTGTTTCTTAGTATTACTATGTCTGCAACACTGGAATGCTGGGCTGGTTGTGTTTCATGCTCTCATTGTTAGAAAGTGCTGTGCCTCTGATTATTTTGCTATTATTTTCACTCCACTACTTAATGAAAATGTCTAGAAAGAAAGTGAAAAAGAAGAGTGTAACTACCCCTCTGCCACTGCATTTCAACTCTTCATTTAGTAAGTAACTATTCCTTATATGCATTCATTATGCGTTTTCATTGTCTATTTAAGTTACAGTTCATGTCCATTCCAGTGAAGAAGACAAACATAATTAGCATCTAAAAGTGCACATCATCTTTATGTTGTGCATGGTACTTCATCTAACATCACACTTTTGACTCAATTAAGTGGTAGTTGGTGTTTTAAATGCTTTATATTTTTCAGAAGCCCATGGTGGATGGTTACACAGATGTCTAAGAGTGTCTTAGTAATATATGGGAAAGTTTCTTAAAGGACATTGGATGTGCTGGGAATATATTATTACGTTACTAAATGTAAATATTGTAGTGTTGACTATTTAGAAATTCTCCATCAGCCGCGTTTTTAGTAACAGATTTGGTTCTGAATACAAGGGATAACTTCATTATGAAGGTGTGACTCCACAGGCCATTGAGTTGTTGAGTAGATCAGTTTATAAGGACAGGACTTGCAGGGGATGGTGGATGACATGAGTCACTAATGAGCCTTTCCTCACAGTTTCAAATTGATTTTTATCAGAACAAAGTCGCCAGCCAGAAGCAGTGGATTACAATGTTGTATTTTTGCAAACAGCAAAACCTTCACACTGCAGCAAAAAATCATCGAGTCCACAGCATCCCTTAACTTTGTGTAAATTCAGTGAAGATTTTGTGGCCAGATTAATGGAGGGCTCCAGGTTTTTCTTTAAACATTTTATTTTAACTGTGAAAGAAACACAAATGTCATTTTGGAGAAGCTGTGTTATGTGTCTCCTACAATGCAACATTGCCAAACTTGTGTTAAATAATAAATGTTGTAAGAGAGAAGTGATGTGGTAGAATTAGTGAGGAGGTTTACATTTCTGTCTGCAAAGCCCCTTTTACTCATATGGTTTTATACACACATAACTTAAAAGGAAGAGTTTCAAGCAAAGTGAGTCGAAATGTAGGAAACGTTAATCCAGTGCTGCAGTGGGCTACAAGCGTGAAAGTCACTGCACTGCTGATAAGTTAAAATGACAATGTTCATACATTTATATGTATAGCAGTTTCCTCATTCTCTACGTCTGTGCACATTTTATTAGCCTTGTTCATAACATCAAGTGTAGTTTCGAGGGTCTCTAAAGTCCTACTCTCCACCACACTCCTTGATCATTCATTACATGTGCCTGTGGTTCTCTATGTGAAGAAAAACTATCTAATGTCTTTATGAAATTTACCCTCAACAAGTTTCCAACTGTGTCTCTGTGTTCTTGTTGAACCTCCTGTGACTTTTGCTCTACACATCATGGCGCTATATAACCTTACATTCTGTTAGCCTTCTTAATGGCTTCAGTTCACTGTAGACAGTGACAACTCCACTGTGACTCGCAGGTCCTTCTCATAAGTGGTACTCTTGATTTTCAGACCTCCCATTATGTATTCTAATCTAACATGTTTACTTCCTATATGTAATATTTTACATTTATATACATTAAATAGTATCAGCCATATGTCTGCCAAAGCCAGTTTCCTGTCTAAGTCCCTCTGTAATCAATCTTCTGATTCTACAGTACATCATCCACCTTTCTACCAGGTATGGTTGTCTCTTCAGACCTAAACAGAATATTAATTATATTCTTGTCCAGGTCATTTATGCACTTTTAAACGAGCAGTAGCCCGACACTGACCCCTGAGGAACACCAGTTATTCCATCACCTAATTCTGAAAATGTTCCCTCACTGTAGCCCTTTGCTTCCTGTGTTTGAGTCAATCTCGTACCCACCTACACACTGCTCCTTGAATTCCCACTTGCTTTTAATTTCATCACTAACCTTTCCATGTGGTACCTTAGCAAACTTCTTCTATATGTTAATATCAATGATTTCATATGCACCTCACTGATTGTGTGCTTTTCTTGGTTCCTCAAACAATTCCAGAAAATTAGTGAAACACAACCTTCCCTGGCCGAACCTGTGCTGGCCATTTTCTAATACTCATGTTCTAGATATGTACTGCTCAATATTTTCATTTTCATATTTTCATTTTATTTGCTTCAACTAACAAACAACACAGAAAATTATTGAAGTATTTGATGACTTTGACAGACAAGTCAGAACTTTTCTTTCTTTGGAATTTTTCTTCCTTTATAGTAATTTCAGTGTGTGTTCAGTCCAAAGTGTACGTGTATGTTTATTTATTTACTTACTAATCTATCAGTTTATGTATTTATTTATGTAAAGAGCAACTGTAAAAAGCCAAATTCCTCCCCCCGGGGACAAATAAAGTTATATCTAAATCTAAAACACAAAATGTTGAGGCTACAGTTGCATAGATTCTGTGCTTGATGAATTGTAGGGTCTGTGACCCCACCTTAATACTATGAAGTGCAGGATGTCATTTCAGTACTGAGGGTGGTTAATGAATAACACACAGGCCTAAACTAAATGGAGTCTTTTATTTCCCCCTTTACAATTGCTGCATAAATATAACAAGGGGGTATGCAGAGCAAGTGACACAATCCTGTCAGACAGGAAGGTATGCCAAGTGTGTCACTGCCTGTTAGCAAATGAAGTACAATTAATTGCTTGTTACACTGAAATATTATTAACAATACAGATCATAAATTAAATTAAATAATAAAAAGAAAATCAGTTATTCTCTATTATCTTTGATGAAAAAGGAAACCAGTGACTGTTTGCTTGCTATAAAATATAATATAAAAGTTCTAGCGTACAATGGCAATACGTACATCAGGCAGGTCAAGAGTGAACAGGAATGGTAGAGAGATGTCAATGTGCAATGATACGACTAGGGTGCAGCAGAGGTGTTTTAAAATCACCCCATTAAATCATTTTCTTAGTATAGCTGAGTATGGAGCCAGACTTAGTGGAAGGACAAACTCCCAGTGACAGACCTGCTCTCTGGAGTCAAAGCCTTTTCTTTTAACCTCCTTTTGTGATATTGAACACTGAATTTTGATTTATTTAGTAGAAAATGAAAAGGTAATTTTTGGTCTCTGCATGAAATTATTCACCCGTCCACACTATAAACCCAGAAGGAGAGTTACAGACAGAAAACTCCATCCTGGAATGTTTTGTGAATGGGATGTGTTTTGAAAAAGCAAAAGACTGTCTGTTTCATTAAAGATGATACAAACTAACCATTCAGAAATAGGAACAGGCTAGGGTGGAAATTACTGGAAATGCAGACACATTTACAAGATGGTTAAATTAAAAAAAAAAAGTTTTATTCATGTTAAAAGTATTACATCGTATGAAAAGTTAAAAAAAGATGGTCAACCCTTCATCTCACACTAGCTGGAAGAATTAACACTGTTAAGATGAATATTCTTCCTAAGCTCCTTTTTTTATTTCAAAACATTCCAGTAAAAAATAATAAGTCATTCTTTAGGCAATTAGATTCAACAACAACCTCATTTATTTGAAATTCAAAACATCCATGCATCAAAAGAGCGACCCTACAAACACAAAAGGCAGAAGGCGGCATGGCTCTACCTAACTTCCAGTTTTATTACTGGGCAGCAAATATACAGACGATAAGAACCTGGACACAAATAGAAGAACATACACAAGCTTGGTCTGTAATAGAAGTAAAATCCTGCAGTACTTTTTTGTATTCCTTGCTCTGTGCTCCAATAAACACATGTTATCGGCAATATATCAATAACCCAATTGTGCTCCACTCACTTAGAATCTGGAACCAATGTAAAAAGCAAGATGGAGAAGCTGCTATCTGTGGCACCTCTGAAAGAGAACCACCTCTTTCAACCTTCGCAAACATATGCAGTTTTTAATACCTGGAAAAAATTTGGAATTAACTTGCTTAGAGATCTTTATATAGACAACGTTTTTGCATCGTATGAACAATTACATTCCAAATTTAACATTCCAGCTACATATTTCTTTCACTATCTTCAAATTAGGAACTTTGTTAAACAGAACCTTCCAGATTTTCCTCATCTTACACCTTCATCCATGCTGGAAAAAATATTGCTTAATCTCAAGGACTTAAACACCATCTCTACAATATAAAAAATTATTTTACAATCCCTCCCTTTCAAAGATCCAAGAGGACACTGGGAAAAAGATCTCTCAATCAATATGTCAGAAAAGGAGTGGAAAGTAGCAATGTAGAGAATTCACTCGAGCTCCATATGCGCAAAACATACTATTATACAACTCAAAATTATATATCGAGCACATCTGTCTAGACTAAAACTCTCCAAAATGTTTCCAGGGCATGACACAACCTGCGAACACTGCAACCAAGACCCAGCCTCTCTGGGTCATATGTTCTGGGCCTGCACCAAATTAACATCATTCTGGACAAACAGTTTTAATTACCTCTCAGACAGCCTTGGACTCACAATCCCTCCTAACCCATTAACAGCTGTGTTTGGGGTTCTTCCAGAGGGACTTAAAGTGGAGAAAGACAAACAAATTGTGATTGCATTCACTACACTTTTGGCACGCAGACTTATTCTGATAAACTGGAAGAACCCAAACTCTCCTCTTCTAAGTCAATGGGAAACTGATGTGTTATACTATTTGAAATTGGAAAAAATCAAATACTCAGTTACAAGATCCATACAGACTTTTTTCAAAACATGGCAGGATCTAATCAGTAATATTCTAAAATAAGCTCATAAAGCACAGAATATTTATTAATTTAGGTATTCAAATTTCACGCCGTTTGGCTTGCTCTCTCTCTCAGGGGTGGGGATCGATCTGTTTATATCTTAATTTTTCTTTTTGTAAAAACTTGATTGCTCTTTATGAATTGCAATAAAATTAATAAAGTATTAAAAAAAAAAAGTAAAAAAAAAAATCTGGAATTGCTACCTTACCAAACGTTGAGTCCAGTCAGTTTCAAGTGATCCTAGGTAATCAGATTACTGATCGCCAGGTCTGAGGAAAAGAGGCCATCACTGCTGAACATTTTACTAATAGTCCTGCTCAAAACTGGAAAAACTTTCAAGCAGCTGATTATTGGTAGTGAACATGACAATTATTTATCATACAAGTTCTATTTATATATCTTAATTTCAGTTTCCTTATTGATTGTTTTACATTTGTCTTTTCATTTTGAAAGGGATCTTTTCATCACCAATGGCTGCTTCGTCTCAGCCCTCTGGCTGCCATTTTTTTCCAGTTAGGAAGTTTCCTAAACAGTCTGTAAGTTAGCAGAACACACAACTCCGTCAAACTCATCTTTAAAAACTCTCCCTGTAACTATGAAAAAAGCAATAGATAGTTAATATTCAAATTCGGATTACTTTCTTTTTCATTCAAAAAATTAACAGATGTTTTATCTTTGTCAGCACTGAGGCACTAAAAGGCTTACTTTGTGTGATTTTGGACAGATTATGACTTTAACTATAATCTAATCAACTATCTTCTTTATATATATATATATATATATATATATATATATATATATATATATATATATATATATATATATATATACACATACTGTACATATATAGCTAGCAATATTGTTAAATATGTAAATATATCTGTCAAACTAATTTTAATTAAAATATTTGTTAATTTCTTCTAGACAATCGAAATTGGTTTTCTCGTTCCTTTTGGCCCTCTTATAAAGGTCTGTCTATTTCTCTTTGTTACTAGGTGGAATAACAAAGAAGAGTACATTCTGAATTTTTATTTAACTGCATGTTTCCATGCTTATACTGCATGTATCCTGGACTGTCTAACATTCTTTACAACATATTTTTTAAATTTTTTTTATTATTTTTTTTCTCCACCCGTCTGGAGTTTTTTTTTTTTCTGTCCACCCTGACCATCTGACCTTACTCCTTTTCTATGTTAACTAATGTTGTCTTATTTTAATTTCTTTTTTTTTGTCTTTTATTTTTCTTTTCTTCATTATGTAAAGCACTTTGAGCTACTTTTTGTGTGAAAATGTGCTATATAAATAAATGTTGTTGTTGTTTAAAATTAGTTTGGCTATTTTAAACTAAATATGGATATCTGAGCTGGGGTTTTAATGTGATTTCTTTTTTTTCTGCTTTTGTTACAGTTTTAGTAATTGAAGTTGTTGGCTCAGACAAAATCGGTAATACGGAGGAGATTTTCTTAAATGAACTTTCCAAAAAACTGAAGATTAACAATATTAGAATACAGAAGGCCCAGCTTGACAATGAGTCCAGAAATCTGGTTCTACTCTTTTGTCCAGTGGTCACAAGAATTGGAAATGACATTGCTGTGGCACTAAAGAAAGTTTCAAGTAAGTGACATAAAATCACAGAATAATAACGAAATAAAAATGGTATGCATGTTTAGGACAGGATTCTCAAATAATATATTTAGTGATGTATACTACAGTGTTGATCATTATGGGTTGTTAAGGCAAGTGGGCACCAGAGAGTCCCAAATCCCAATATGAATTTACCAAGACAGTCCCAGGCTCAAATAAATGGAGTTTTATTACGCAGCACCTGATAAACCACAAACACAGTTATCTATCCTCCAGTTGACTTCTCCTCTTTGTCTGTTCTGTCCTCTTCTTGTCAAGTGTTGTTTGTCCACCTCCCAGCTCCGACTTGCCTGAACAAGGGATTGCAATCTCTTTTAATGAAGACCCAATATTGCCCTTTGGAAGCACTTCTGGGTCACACGGAAGTCCCAAATTACAGGAAGTGTATCTGCAGCACCCTCTTGTGGCACTCACAGACCCCAGCAGGACTGCACTGCCAGACTGCAATTCCTTGCATTCCCTACTGATCCCGAAATGGGTGTAGATATCGAGAGCCACTGCAATCTAGTAACTCGGGGGAATAAACACCCCCACAGACAGTTCTTCCCTTCTTCCCTTTCTTCCTGGTGAGGGAAGGTCCTAGACATATGTCCAGTTGGGACACCTGTGCATCTGCCTGGGGCTTCCCGCCTGGGCAAGGATTTTTTTCTCTGGATGGCATGTCTGTCCATCCTCCTGAGAAGTCCTTCAGGTCTGGCACTTTTCTCTCCCTGGACCAGGATGTCTGTCTGTCCTCTAGAAGCCTCCCATCCAAGTAAAGAACCATCCCCTCTCCTGGTCGGGATGACCATCCATCCCGTGTAGCACTTACAGGTTATACAAGAGAACCAAACTCAAAAAACATGCTAACAAATTTTTCAGTATTAATATGATATTTAGTATTATTTTTTCCCTTTTATACTGTTCATTCACCACCACTTTTTAAAAATATAGTAGATTTGCATACATGCATACTGTACACACACACACACACACATATATATATATATATACTGTATATACACTCACCTAAAGGATTATTAGGAACACCTGTTCAATTTCTCATTAATGCAATTATCTAATCAACCAATCACATGGCAGTTGCTTCAATGCATTTAGGGGTGTGGTCCTGGTCAAGACAATCTCCTGAACTCCAAACTGAATGTCAGAATGGGAAAGAAAGGTGATTTAAGCAATTTTGAGCGTGGCATGGTTGTTGGTGCCAGACGGGCCGGTCTGAGTATTTCACAATCTGCTCAGTTACTGGGATTTTCACGCACAACCATTTCTAGGGTTTACAAAGAATGGTGTGAAAAGGGAAAAACATCCAGTATGCGGCAGTCCTGTGGGCGAAAATACCTTGTTGATGCTAGAGGTCAGAGGAGAATGGGCCGACTGATTCAAGCTGACAGAAGAGCAACTTTGACTGAAATAACCACTCGTTACAACCGAGGTATGCAGCAAAGCATTTGTGAATCCACAACACACACAACCTTGAGGCAGGATAATGCACCATGTCACAAAGTTCGAATCATTTCAAATTGGTTTCTTGAACATGACAATGAGTTCACTGTACTTAAATGGCCCCCACAGTCACCAGATCTCAACCCAATAGAGCATCTTTTTGGATGTGGTGGAACGGGAGCTTCGTGCCCTGGATGTGTATCCCACAAATCTCCATCAACTGCAAGATGCTATCCTATCAATATGGGCCAACATTTCTAAAGAATGCTTTCAGCACCTTGTTGAATTAATGCCACGTAGAATTAAGGCAGTTCTGAAGGCGAAACGTGGTCAAACACCGTATTAGTATGGTGTTCCTAATAATCCTTTAGGTGAGTGTATATATTGCGCCCTCCACAATTATTGGCACACCTGGTTAAAATGTGTTCATAGGCTTCTAATAAATTCTTTTTTTTTCCCAAAAAAATATAGGCTCACAACACAAATCCAACCTTTATTGAAGTACATTTATTCATTGGGAAAAAAATCCCATATTAAAAAATACATTTTTACATGAAATCATGTGTGCCAGAATTATTGGCACCCCTGCTGTTAATATTTCACCCCCCTTATGCCAACAAGACAGCACTTAATCTTCTCCTATAACATTTCACAAGGTTGGAGAATACAGATACTGGGATTTTTGACCATTCATCTTTGCACAATCTTTCTAGATCGGCCAGAGTCCTGGGTCCTCTCTTATGTCCTCTCTTCTTCAGCTCACCCCACAGGTTTTGAATGGGGTTGAGGTCTGGGGACTGAGATGACCTTGAGAGGGAGTCTGATTTTGTGTCTGCTGAGCCATTTTTGTGTAGATTTTGCCATATGTTTAGGCTCATTGTCCTGCTGGAAGACCCAATGGCAACCCATCTTCAAGTTTCTGGCAGAGGCCAACACATTTTGATTTAAAATGTCCTGGGGCTTCTGTGAAAAGACAATGGGAAAAGCACGGGAAAATATAAGAATTTCAGCGAATACCAAGTGGAGGCAAAGGAAAAACATACTATTTGTTCAAATAAACCGTGGTATAATCAACAAAATGAAGTTGATCGAGTGACATAGCGTGTTGGAGAAACTTGAAAGCTCACATTCACAAAATCGCACAGTGCGGAAATAAAAAGAAGTCACATATCAAAGTTGCCGTGAAAAGAAGAGTTGTAAGCCCACTGTCTGAGTGTCATATGAAAGTTTATTAGGGTACAGAGAAAAAGGCACACGGTGGGGAAAAAGCACGAAATGTCAACTTCAATCTCGAATTTTCCACTTTAATCACGTAGTTTATTTTGTCATTTAGTAGAACATTATAAACTTCATCTTAAAATCGTTTAATTAACCAGTTTCTCAAAATTACATCGTAATTAAAGTAGCACGTTAAATGCTTTGTTTTGTATTTGATCTTCTACTCGTATGTGATCTATGTGTGTGAATCACTACTTGCTTCTTAAACTGGCTCTCTTCCTCCAACTGGACACAGAGTCCATTACATTTGTGATATTACAGCTCTCTGAATAACTAAAATACTGAGATGTATACGTGATGTCATTTTCATGATGATAGGAGCTAAAGCACATTATTAAACATGTGTTTCATGAGCCTCGTGCTCATGACAAGCATTTATCTTTTGTCGAAATTTGTCGCGTTTTTAGCTGTGTTGTTATTTTCTCTTTCTGTTTTATATTCAATATATATTGGCGTAGCGCCCAAGAGTCCTTGCTTTTCTTTCCCCAAGTAACCGATCGCCATACAATCAGCTCTGTAATAGGCGTTAAGCCATCTGTAAGCTTAGCGCCGATTCTTCAAAACGTTTAAAGAACATTGAAATATCTTCGTAGTACATGTTTAATTATTCTATCCTTCACGACACTCCCAGTGAAGAATATAGATTATTTAAATGAAGTTAAAGTTTTATGTGTATAATTTAACAAACATATTTTGCTGCATTTCACCTTAAAATGATCTCGTCATCATATGTAAATCGCGCTTTATAAAGTGGCCCAGGTTGTGAGATATTATAACTGTAGTGCAAGTTTACAGTGGGGTGATTGTACTTATAAGTACAAACCGTTCTACAAGGAGCAATTGATTGAGTGCATTTAAAGTTCTTGGGATTAAACTGTTTCTGAACCGCGAGGTCTGTACAGGAAAGGCTTTAAAACATTTTGCAGTGGCTGAGACAGCGTGTCCTTAAAGCTGTATACCGATAATTCTCTTTCCGATCAGCTGCTGCTGTGATTCACACTCAGATACAGTGATATAAATACTCTGAGTCGTGCAGTGAGAGTAATATGGAAAAAGATGATCCGCTGTGGCAACTCCTAACGGGAGGAGCTGAAAGAAGAAGAAGAAGAAGTGAGAGTAACAACGCTAAAGCAGTTATGGTATTTGGAATACTATGGCTGTTCCCTGGACCATTATATTGTTACGAGTTAATTACAATCAGATGCATTACACTAATAAACAATATGCGGTTAGTTTCTGTGTATTTATAAAGCCGCGTCATGAAAATAATGAGTAATCACACAAGAACAGTACCATTGCTTTGACGCTGGGTGCCGCCAGTTTGCAAAACCGAGCGGAGAGCTTGCGTACGACAAGGCATGAGGTACCGTGGAAAAGTGCGTGGCTTTACGCCAAGTGTAGGTTTTATACATCGCGATTTGAACGTGGAAAAGTTCTTACGCAACATTTCTGTGCGTACGCACCGTTTATATATGAGGCCCCTGGTATTTCAAAGAGTTTATGATGCCATGCACTCTAACAAAGTTCCAAGGACCTATGGAAGAGAAACAGCCCCGCATCATCACAGATCCTCCACCATACTCTACAGTGGGCATGAGGTGCTTTTCCACATACTCAATCTAGGATTCACGCCAGACCCACATAGAATGTTTGTTGCCATAAAGCTCAGTTTTAGTCTCATCTAACCAAAGCACACGGTCCCAGCTGAAGCCAACAGTACCGCTTAGCAAACTCCAGACATTTACCTTTGTGATTGTAGGTGAGAAAAGGCTTTTTCCTTGCATTTCTCCCTAACAGCCTGTTGGCATGGAGATAGTGTCTTATGGTTGTCGTGGAGACTTTGTGACCCCCCAACATACCACTCTTTGGTGCAGTTCTCTAACAGCGAGCTTTGGAGATTTTTTACTTCTCTTACCATTCTCCTCACTGTGCATGGTGGCAAGATAAACGTGGGCCCTCGTCCAGCCTAGTTTGTGGCTATTTTCCGTTGCTTTGCACTTCTTTATTATTCCTCTGACTGTAGATACAGGCGGGTTTAGGCGAGGAGCATTACCTGACTTATGAAGGTCAACACACATCTCTTACTTGAACGGCATGTTCTCTTGTCTTTCCCATGTTGAAGAGTGGCTAAGAGCAATAGGACTCTGTGTCACGTCATATGTATACCCCAGGGACACAGGAAGTCATTAATTAATAATTAAAAGTTCAAATTTACTCTGATCAACTGATGAACTGAGCCACTTCTGCCACCACTAATGTGAAGCATCCATCTGGAAAATACGACAGCAGCCATTTTTACACCAGTATGCTCACCACACATGAGCCATTAGGTGGTGAAGTGGAGAGAGATAGTTACCAGTTAGAGACAGGGGATGATTAGGGGTCAGAATGACCAGGCCATGGTGGTCAATTTAGCCAGGACATCGGGATACACCCTGCTCTGTACAAGGGACACCCAGAGATCCTCTATGACCAGAGAGAGTCAGGACCTCGGTTTTATGTCTCATCCAAAGCCATTTTTACAGCCTACTGTCCCCATTACTGCACTGGGGCATTGGGATCCACCCAAAGACCACAGGGTAAGTGCCCCCAGATGCGCCCAGCACCGTCTCCAGCAGCAACCCAAGCTTTTACTAGATTGGGGTGGGCAATGTCGGTGCTGGAGGGCCGCAGTGGGTGCAGGTTTTTGTTCCAACTCAATTGCTTAATTAGAAACCAATGACAGCCAATCTCAGACCTCATTTAATTTTATGGCTTATTAGTCTGAAATGATAGCTTCTTATATCATAGATTTATTTCCTTTCCAAGGATATCATTCAAATGATTTGAACCCTTAAACAGATCATTTTCAGTTGGTCACATTTTTCTCTTCAGTGTTTCATTAAACCAAATGTTGTAAGTTGAATCCACAGAGGTGTAAATGGAAACAAGTTAGATGGAGAACTACTGGCTGCTTGGATTATTTACATCTTATTGCTAATAAGGAGCTATTAAAACAGTGAATGCAGACATTTAACACTGAAATACGCAATTGAAGGGTGAGGATCCTTACCAGCGAGACCACTAAAATGAAGAATCAGAATGTCATTTCAGTAATAAGTGCTTCATCAGCAATAATCGACTTATCATTAAGAATTTGGTTTAAAACGACAACCTGCAGCCACATTGCCCACCTTGTCCTAGTTGGTCTCCCATCCAAGTACTGGCTGGGCCTGACCATGCTTAGCTTCAGGTGGATGACCTTTTCTGTGGTTAACCTATCTCTGTTATCGTATATATTTACATTTTGTCTTACATAAAAGTGTCATCAGAACTAACCTTTTTATTTCCTGAACTTGTATAATCAAGGCAGTGCGTCAACTAAAATTAGTATGACCCTGCATAAAACTGTGGAGGTGCTCCTCTTTTTTTGAACAAACTGTAGAGACAAGTAGATGAAGGAGAAACCTTGAGAACCTTTAAGAAGTGTCTGACATATTGGGGCAGCTCAGTTATTAGCAAAACAAGCAATCTTCATGGACTGAATGGTCTCCTCTCATTTGTCAAATTTATTATGTTCTGTTAATCAATTTTTTTATTTTTTCACTTTCATCTTGCAGTCTATGATTTACAAGAGAAACTTGACAGATTGTGTGCAAGTCCGGGCTCTTATCTATTTTCTAGTAATAAAATATTTAGTGATGTGTTAGTAAAGGGACATTCAAAGTCTCTGTGAGGGTTTGGCATCTCTGCATTAAGGGCCTCCGCCAGCAGATAGCAATGTTGTCCAAAAATTAAATAAATAATAAATGTGCCTCAATAATTTAACTTAACATCAGACAGATATCATTAAACTCATCTTATTGATCATAATCAGTCAGTCAGTCATTCTCCAACCTGCTATATCCTAACACAGGGTCATGGGGGTCTGCTGGAGCCAATCCCAGCCAACACAGGGCACAAAGCAGGAACACCGCAGTGCACAGACACACCCACACACCAAGCACACCCACCAGGGACAATTTAGGATCGCCAATGCACCTAACCTGCATGTCTTTGGACTGTAGGAGGAAACCCACGCAGACACATGCAAACTAAACGCAGGGAGGACCCGGGAAGCAAACCCGGGTCTCCTTACTGTGAGGTGGCAGGGCTACCATAGTGCCACTGTGCATAATCATAATTTTCAAATTTTCCATCCTATGCTCAATGTAGTTTAATTTTTGGAGTATATGAAATTTTCTTTGTGCCTGGAACAAGAACCCCGATTTTCCTTTGCCTGGCCAGACCCTCAGACCCTGCACTCCTCTTCTCTTCACTTTTGTTTAGGGGTGTGCATGTAAAACCTGAACATTTCAGTTCCACATGGGGTCTTGAACAACAACAACAACATTTATTTATATAGTACATTTTCATACAAAAAGTAGCTCAAAGTGCTTTACATAATGAAGAAAATAAAAATAAAAGACAAAATAAGAAATTAAAATAAGACAACATTAGTTGACAGAAAAAACAAAAAAAACCTACAGACGGCTGGAGAAAAAAAAATAAAATCTCCGGGGGTTCCAGGCCACGGGACCGCCCAGTCCCCACTTGGCATTCTACCTAACATAAATGAAATAGTCCTCTTTGTAGTTAGTGTTCTCACGGAGTCACTTGATGTTGATAGTCATATAGACTTCTGGCTTTTAATCCATCCATCATTGTTAGAACATCACAGGACACCGGAAAAGGAAACTGAAGAGAGAGTAGGGGTTAGTACAGATTTTAGAGCCACCATGAATAGTTATTATTATTGAAGGCTACAGTCCTTTTAAATGACCCATTGGTTGATTTTTATGTGGTTTAAACAAAGTAATATTAGATAATTTAGAAACCTTGAAAACTTTGAAAATTTATACCGTACCTTAAGCCTTGTTTTGTGATCAATTTTTTATTAAACATTTGACAAGATATATAATACAAGGGATCTGACAATCAAGACTAAAGATAAATAATATTAAAGGTAAAGTACCAATTCTGGTTAGCAGAAATAGCCCAAAAGTTAATAGAAATCTACGTTTTGTACCTAATACTTATCATGTTTACATACACACACATACACACATACAGAAATGATTACAAAAATGATATTGTCAGACTTGGAAAGGTCTAAAACATTGAGATTCATCAATATCTTGAAATTGAATTTAATGATTACAATATTTTCTCTAAACTTCATATACGAGAAAGTAAAAATAAGTAGCAAATCAATGTACAGAAAACAATATTCAAAATACTGTGTAATGATCAACATCCACCGTATCACTGCAGCCCCCTGTAAACCCCAAGATATCAGCCATTTCATATTTTACTGTTGATTATTTGATGTTGATACCGAGATATCTTTAAATTCTGTCTTTTGATAATTATATTGTATGAAAAACATTACGTTGATAGATCTTCAACTCGCATGATGTTATAATTGCATTATTTGGCTGACATTTTATCACCACTGGTCTGGTAGTCTATACATTGTGATACCAAATGGTTTTTGCTTTTCCCCACATCTGAGTTTTTTATACGCTGTCTCCTTCTTCACTCCATCTCACGCCTGCTTACTTGGGGTCAGAGGTAACACCGTCTGCACTCACATACCCCAAGTCCATTCCAAACCAGGATCCTTCTCAAGTCCCAATGGTGGCCGTGTGCAGAAGCCTAATGGGATTAGGTAGCGGTGGGGGTCTCGTACATGCCGGTCAATATGATTTTTTTATTTGTCTCTCATGCACAATCTCTACACCTCCTCAGGATGCCTCTACTCCATTTGTCACTATCTCTCAGGTTCCACCAGAATTTTCATTCCAAAAACATCACTACTGTGAAGATCAAATTCTCTTGTAATTTAAAATGTACCTGATGCACATCAATGTTCTGGTGTTTATGTTGTTTTATTTTAGAGTTTAAAGGCTTTAAGCTCAGTCTCATCTTTTAGGCAAACTACATGATCCACTGGTGAGATAAATGGATTTACAACTTAAATGATTTGTGAAGTATCAGTTATTGTTCTTAATTAATATGTAGAAATTAAAGAATTTTATTAAAAAACACAAATTAATTTTTTTCAAATATTAAAGATGTTTTCAGTTCTTTTTTGCCCTTAGTTGGTGTTTATAGGAGGTCAAGAATTGAGCCACACACAGCAGTCTGCAGTCTTAAAGTTTCTGTTGGTTTTTTCTACTATGAAATGTTTCATCTTTGTGGTGCTGCCTCACGGCTTTTCTACTTCAGCTTTTAGAAATCAGTATAGACGGTTTACTTAAAAATGAATAAGCATAAATTCTTTAATGCAAACTATTCTATTTAAGAGTTAATTCAATATTATTTTCTTTGTTTACAGGTAATAAGAAGATCATTCTGGTAGTTATGTATCACACCTCTAATCCTGATTATAGAGTGGCAGACAGCAGCAGATTTGTGGATCAGAAAAATGTGGTGCTGACAGTCGACTGTCTGTTCCATGAAACTACTGGCTTACTCAATTGTAATTTAAATAAGGAGAGTTCACATAAAGTTTTCTATTTTATATATTCCTATATTTGAACAAAATAGAATTAAGTGTTGTTATCTAGAGAAATGACATTTTCATGGCATCATCTATACTAATAAAAGGCAAAGCCCTCACTCACTGACTGACTGACTGACTCATCACTAATTCTCCAACTTCCCGTGTAGGTAGAATACTGAAATTTGGCAGGCTCATTCCTTACAGCTTACTTACAAAAGTTAAGCAGGTTTCATTTCGAAATTCTACACTTAACGGTCATGACTGAATCCTACTTACGTACGTACCTGTATATACGGCCATAGCCTGCAGCTCGGCCGCAGTGTGAGGTGGAGTTGCGTCTCCCATCACCACACCTCCCACGTAGTTGGCTGCCCACTGTTGTGGTACATTTTCTGATCCAGCTTGACGTAAACAAGTTCGTCACACTGTCCCTAAATACTCGCAGAAAAATCCACAAGTTAATAGACACGCTGTCACTAAAATACTCGCAGGGAAATACACAACCTCTTAGAGATGCTGCCGACAAGAGAGCAGGAAAGAAAGCAAGGTAAAGAAATGGAAAGAATATCTTATTTACAAATGGCACAAATGTATTCATATGTACTTAACCTATATTACAACTATATACACATATAAATTAGACACCCAGACACACACAATCCCCACACGTTCCCCAGTCCTTTATCTGAACTTTTGATTTATATAAAGGAGAGTTGGGATCCGAGAGACTGTGTTTGTGGAGGGATGGAGAGTTAAGGCAGGTGGGGGAGTCATGTCATCATCTCCCCTCCCATTCTCCTCATTTCATTTCGCTCCGAGCTGAGCTCCGCACCTCATGCGGTCTTGCCGTACTTTTTTCTTAGTGCTTAGTCCTCTCTCCTTTACTGATTTATATAAAGGAGAGTTGAGATCCGAGAGACTGTGTTTGTGTGTTTGTGGAGGGATTGAGAGTTAAGGCAGGTGGGGGAGTCACGTCATCATGTCCTCTCCCATTCACCTCATTTCATTCACTTTATTTCTCTCTGAGCTGAGCTCCGCAGCTAACGCGATCTTGTGAAAACAACTTCATGACTCTGCCACCAAATACTCACAGAAAAATCTACAAGTTAATAGACATGCTGTCGCTAGAGTTTCTCCACACTCTGAATCCTGCAGGCACTCCTGAGCATAATCTAATTTTGAAGGTTGGGGCACCAATAATGTTACTGAGAAACTTACAGCCACCGAAACTTTGTAACGGCACGAGACTTCAGGTCACGTGTCTGCAAAAGAACCTAATTGAGGCAACTATTTTTACTGGCATTTGCTCAGGGGAGAGAGTTTGTATTCCTTGCATCCCCGTTATACCCTCTGATCTCCCATTTCAATTCAAACGCCTCAAATTTCCAGTAAGGCTCTGCTTCGCAATGACAATTAATAAGTCTCACGGACAGACACTACAAAAGGTTGCCATTGATTTGAGGCAAGATTACTGTTCACATGGCCAACTATACATTGCATGCTCAAGATTGAGCTTGCACAGCTTGGTCATATTACAACCAGAGGGCCGAACTGACAACGTGGTATACAAAGAGATCCTTAACAAATAATTATTGGTATATTTTCCCTCAATTTAAAAAGGTTTACTTTTCTTCTTAAATAAAATTTTAAAGCAGTACTTCGCCGCTGCAAAGCACGGGTATTTTGCTAGTTTAATCATAAAATATGTACGGTCACAGTGCCTATTGACTCTGTGTGACTTGATTTATTCCAATTAGATGTCTCACTCCACAGGTCTTGAATAAAGTGTGTCCTTTATAGGATGGTGTGATGGTTTTGTAAATTACTTCTAAAGAGAAAAGAAGGAACGACAGAGAGAAAAGTCTCATGAAATGTATTTTGTGTCATTAAATATTTGGCTATGTTCTTCATTTCATTGTATTCTCAAGTGTTAAATGAATGTATTCAATTTGGACTTGTTCAAAAATAAAACAAATATCAGACTTTAAACTAAGCTCTACAGATCATTCTAAACTAATTATAAATAATGCAGAATGGGAAGGGTGAGATGGGGGGGGTCTGTCAATGCTAATTAAGCCAAGTAATAAACCTCTTTGCAGTGACAAACCTAAACAGAGCTCAGTGAAGTTGACATTACAGGTCAGATGAAAGTCTGAGCACAACTCTTAATAGAAGTTCTACCATGACCACAAAGATACTGAACTGTTTATTATGTAATTGGAGGTCTGAGGTGAGAACAGACATCTGCCACAACTGAATATTCTCTTCTCTTAGCTTGGTTTACAATATCATTTCCATACACAAGATGGAGTAGAGAGCTGTGAGACAAATCAAACTTGTGTCTACTTTTACTTGGGCCTTTCTGTTGACCAGCCACAATAATCACGTTACTGAGTCAGTCCATGTGTAGCAACAATATACACAATATAGGAACCTGTTTAGGTAAAAGTGTCTTACATTCCTGCTGTACTACTGTTCAGCTTTGTACTAAGGGGGATATTTAAAAGGGAATATAAATAGAGATACCAGTTAAGATAAAAACAAAGAAGAACTGATATGTTGATAGTCATGGAACATGCAAGTGATGAATATGTTTGTGTGCAACATTACATTTTGTTCATTACTGCTATGCTTTGTACACTTCCTTTTCTTTATCTTTCCCACTATGACAATGTACCGGTCAGGTGCCGCTAAGATTCACACTGTCAAGTTGATGGTTATTTATTTATTTTTATAGTGGATCCCAGGGACGTTCCCAGCCTTGGCTCAACCTGCACACACTCACAAACAGAGACAAAATACAGTACACTGGGAACTAACAAGAATTAAAGAATATAATGAAATTAAATTAAATTATATAAATAAACACTATAATACCACCTGTTTTATCTTGGTAGAGTAATATATTTTGCTCTACTTTCCCCTGTTGTATTATTATTATGTAGCATTAGAATGCCTAATCTCACAGGCTTACCACTGTTTATAAGGTATTATTGTATATGCCTTATCCACAACTTCCCTTCTATGTGTATTACCTCAGGCAATTAGATCTAGTAAAAGACAAGCAGGAGTTAAGTTACACATAAAATAATGTATTACTGATAATATTCATAAATAATAACAAAATGCAAAGTACATTTGAATATTGGCAACTATACAACCTGATAAAATGGTGATGTGTAATTTAGGTGGCACACAGACTTGTAGTTACTTAATGTCTCTATTTAAGGCATCATTGGTGCTCAGCTTTTAGCCACATGTCTGTTCAAAATGGCTGAAGCTGTGCTCTTCATTGCGTTGTCTTCAGTTGAGACATTCAGATGAGGACGTCACTGGTGCTGAAGTTGCTCTTGCTGAAAGATTCAAGTCCAAATATTGTAAGATCTTGGGAAATTCCCTTGTCAAGCCACACATTAGGCGAAGGGAACGGGTGCCCCGAGACCCAGACGCGGCAGCCTTTGTCAGACAGCTGCAGAGCTCACCCAGCACTCCATCCTCACCATCAGCAACACAGAGAGAATCTGCATCAGCATCCTCCTCAGCCAGCCCTGCCTCAACACCAACCGAAACAGCCGCAACCCCAGTCAGGCCGCCTGATTCGAAAAGAAAGAGGTGTCAGGTCTGCCCAAGCAGTAAGGACAGAAAGACAAATGTATTGTGTTTCAACTGCAAGAAATATCTCTGCAAAGAACACACAAAAAGTGTCACTATTTGCCACACATGCCTCTAAACACACACATACACAAGCATGTTCTTGCACGCAGAGGTTTTTACTCTGATTTAGCTTTGTATTAGTTTTGGAACTTGTAATTGATTTCTATTTGTTTGATTTTCTTGATTGGTTTTTGTTTATTTGACCATGCAAATATATATATTTTGTGTCATGACCTGTTCTCTTTTTCATTTTTTTCAGTTTATATTAAAGTTCTATTACTGAAAAAAATATTTTTTTGCCTTTTCTTGATGTAAATATCTATGGGTCGAAATTGACCCGTAACACCATAGATGTCACTTTAGTTATTAATATTAAAATGAAAAAATAAATAAAACAAATTTATTTAAAAGATGTGTTCTATACCCCTCAGTATTAGTCAGGTAACACAACAACCTTTTATTTATTAATATGATTCTCTTGAGGTTCTTTTGAGGTTCATTTTACCATTATTTTAAATTGAAATCAAGGGGTATACTGACAAAAAAAGGCCCAGAGGCCCACACCAAAAGTATTAAAACCAACATTTTCATGGATAAGGAAGCCTAACAAGGTGACCAAGAGATGAGAAACAAATTGGATGATAGCTTATTGTTTTTAGTGTATTTTATAGCTGATTTAATACATGAGTCAAAACCGACCCGTTAACATAAGAGATGATAACAGAAAGCTAACGCAAGAGGACGGTCTAAAATGTCTCTGACGTTTCTCCTGCTATTCTAGTGATTCCTTGCATTCTCCCTTTTAAACTCCTGATAACCTTGAAAAGGTCTGTTGTCAAGACACCATGAAGGTGGCTGAGAGTGGCAGGATTTCTTCATAGTACTGATGAGTGTCACCTCTCCTGCACAAGGAACAGTTCTACAAGTCAGTGTCTCTTGATCAACCTTGTCTCAGTTACCAGGCAATGTTCTAACTGTGAGGAACTTTGTGTCAGTAATCAGAAGATATGAGGGAGAGTTACCAGCACCATAACTGTTACCCTCCTGCTAAGGGAGAAACCCTTTAAAGAAAACATGAAGGTCCATAGGCAGTGAGGGGAACCACCAGGACCTCTGGCATTGGACTAATCATCCACTCACATGGTATTAGTTGGCTAGGTGTAAAGATAATCTACTTTTACCAGGACATATTAATAATATGAAGTGTGATCCCAGTGTTGTTCACAGCTAGCATTTCTTTATTTGAACTTTTTTGACAATGATAGTCATAAACTGAGATGGACTTGGGTCAATGAGAACACAATGACAAGAGTTGGTGCCAAAGCGCATTGTGCCATTTTATTTAATAAAACAGAGTACAAATCAAATCACATCCAGTGAAGTTAATACAATAAATAGCTCCAATAAAATGCATGTGAGGAAGTTAAATTCAAGATCTAATAATTATAAATAATGAGTTTAAACCAAGGATAAAAAACAATTAGAATTGCTTATATTTTTGTCTCTCTTTCATCTTGCCCTGCTTACCCAACATCTAGCATGCTAAGGTGTGGAGAAGACCCTGGCAAAGATGGTCCTCTCCTTAGTCACATGCTGGCCACTATCCCTCGATGCTGAGCCCAACTCCATCCCCCCTTCACACATCTCATCATCCACAGGATCCCTAGGAGCCCCACGATTGCTCCTGCTCTCCACTGCACAGTAAAACTGATGCGGACCTCCCCAGGCGTACCACGTCTCACGCAGAACTATTGTATGGTTCTCCTGACCGCTTCTCTCCTGTTCTGTGCAGTGACACCAACTCGATTCTGCTCTCTGTACTCTTCATCGTACTTCTTTAATTTTCTCATTCTCTTTTCTTTCTTTCATTTTCTATGAAGTGATTACATTGTATGTTCACTTCACACTATCAATTTTTGAAACAGAGAATCTGAACATGCATTGAGTTACTTTGTATGACACATTTTTTTGTTAAAAGTCCCTTTTTGTGAAATGTTCACACCAGTGGTGAGACGTGATTAACTGCATTTGCTATCATTACTGTGCTTGAGTAGATTGAGTAGATAATGGCACTTTTTAAATTGTAGCTGTAATTTTTGAAAACAAATACTTTTACTTGTTAAAAAGTGTATAATGGGTCCACGTTGTTATATTTTAATGGCAGGTTGTAACAAAGTACAATTGTTAGGCTGTGTTTCAAATCCACAGAGGTGACAGTGGCCATTTAATACAAATCTGAGAACAAAAATGTTTGGTGTAGTAGGTCACCAACTGGGAGCATCCACCCATCCATTTTCTAACCCGCTGAATCCGAATACAGGGTCACGGGGTCTGCTGGAGCCAATCCCAGCCAACACAGGGCACAAGGCAGGAACCAATCCTGAGCAGGGTGCCAACCCACCGCAGAACTGGGAGCATGAAGTTTTTAATTAAACAATGCAATGGCTGTGCATTTTTCTCTGACGCGGGATGTGAATGCATGTCAGTGTATCACATATTAACAGTCAAAAGTATTGACCAAGAACTGAGCATGCGCTGCAGAAGTTCCCATCTTAAACTAGGTCTGGAGTGAAATTCAGTTTCTGCTGTGATATTGAGATACTTGTGCAATGGAGGACACAACAGAAGGTTTTTGGTACAGGAGTAGCAATGATGATCTTCATAAACAAGTAACTGTACAGTGCATCCCGGTCACATTTTGAACTATTGTTGGATCTTCAGGACAAAGACAAAGACAAAGACTTCTTCATTATGCAGTGTAAGCTGTATCTCAGAAAAGTGGGCACAAAGAGTCACCTGCATTGAAGACCTCCCTGGAGATCCACAGAAGTCAATGGAAGTAAGTTAATGCTTAAACTAGCAGGATGTTTCAAATAATATGGTATAAGTTGGAGGGATTGAAAAATACAATGAAATTCTAAAATTCTAAAACGACTGACTCCTGAAACAGAAGCAGTGCTCAGTTGTTCTAAAGAACAATACTTATATGTGATTGAATAAACTGTAATTGAAGCCTTTGGGTTGAGTAAATACAGGACAACTAGGGATGATAATAAAAGGATAAATAACACCGCTGCAAACTGAGTTCCGTCTCAGAAGTCCATCTACCGTAACAGACGAGGCCAACAGACCAACCTGCCTGGTTAATTCTAATATACAGGAAATTAACTTATTTTAAAAACATTAACCTCAGTTTCCCCACAGAATTAATAAAGTTAATGCAATTTAATTTAATCAAATCTTATAATTGGTCTCAAAACATATTTGTGATGTGTCTTTGGTTCAATTCATGTTCTGTTACGTGAATGTGAGGAACCCTTTTATTGATATAAAGTACCTCCATTTCCCACATTGTAGATTTCAGTGCCTATAATGAAATGTATTAAATCCAGCAGCTGTCATTTTGATTGGAAAGTAAAGATATCTTAATATTAAAATAAATAAACTAAGTAAAGCCTGATTATATGCCAAAAGGCAAATTACATTTAAATGGCAATCTAAGTCACAACAAGTCTAAAAATCCTATTTACTGCATTTCTTGTAAAATGTGTCCAGCCATCTATCAGGAAGACACCTCAAAGACCATTTCAGGGAGCATATCTGAGCTGTTACACTCAAAGGCCTGACAAAGCCAAGTGCAGATCACTTCACATCCCCTGATCACAGTCACACTGATTTCTCTGTTTGTGTTCTTTACAGGACTGTCAAAGACACTTTACAAGGAATAACAGAAGAAGTTAAGCTCATTCTCAGCCCGGGTCACACATTTCTTTAGGTCTTAATGACCGCCTATCTTTTAATCCTTCCCTTCATCATTTCTAATGGCAGACTTTCAT
Organism: Polypterus senegalus; assembly: GCF_016835505.1. Taxonomy (NCBI): domain Eukaryota; kingdom Metazoa; phylum Chordata; class Cladistia; order Polypteriformes; family Polypteridae; genus Polypterus; species Polypterus senegalus. The sequence continues at coordinate 19,244,872 of NC_053163.1, forward strand.
CAACTACTCCCACCTTTCATCTGCCTAACTCTGTTCCCTCCTTACCTTGTTGTATACATTACCTGCTCTTCCCTTTACATTTGTACACCTGATTAAGGCCGTTCACCCAAATGGTTACATTTTTAGCCTTCGTTCCTTTTCAGCCCTTCACTGATTTAATTATGTACAATATCTTCAATATGGCTTTGAATAAATAAAATTTTACTTTAATGTATTTTCTATTTATGCTTTCTAATTGTTGTGATCCAGGAGATCTAAAGCAGAGAAGTCCGAAAAGTTCCACAAAGAACTCCCAGGTATGCCGCTAGAGTGAGAAACACTGTGAAAATCCCCATGTAGATACACAAAGGGCCTTAACAAGGTAAAAATCAACTCAATAATGTTCAAAACATCGAGAAATTCAATTAATCAAAGCATAGAAATCACAAGCTAAACTCACCACCTCCTAGCATGTTTGAAATGAACTGTCAGGAACTGAGGAAGACCCTCTGAATTTAGAGAGGAAGACGGCAGTTCCCAGTGACATTGGCAGGTAGCTCTGCCTCTTGGGGACCACCCACAAAACACATTTAAAATAGCTAAGGCATTGAAACATAAACACAAACAATGGCTAATAAACACAAATTAAATCAGTACATTCAAAAGGATCAAAAATAAATGAAGACAACATAAAACATGAATTTGCACCACGATCAGGAACCTGGCTGAAATATAACACTAATGAACAGAATGGACATTTCAGTATATTTACTAATTTAAGTAATTTTTTAAGTGACAAAATTTTACTTTTTTATTGTGCCTACTTTTTAAAAATTTTACTTAAATGACCTTCTATGTCAAATACTTTCATTTTACTTAAATAAACCTTCTACTTTATTATTTTTTTTACTATGTTTTCCTTCTTCTAACCACTGTGCCATCCCAGTAATGCTCCATTCATCTACCCATTCACTTACTTAACCCAGTTTATGGTTACAGCGTCATGAGCATTACCCCAATATGTGACGCCAGTCCATCTGCAGCTGCCAAACAGGCATTCCACCACTAGTGTGAATAAGGAAAAAAATGATAATACACACAAAAACAGAGGAAAAGGGAAATGTCTAATCTACAGTATGAATCTACATACAGTGCATCCGGAAAGTATTCACAGCGCATCACTTTTTCCACATTTTGTTATGTTACAGCCTTATTCCAAAATGGATTAAATTCATTTTTCCTCAAATTCTACACACAACACCCCATAATGACAACATGAAAAAGTTTACTTGAGGTTTTGCAAAAAAAATTGAGAAAGCACATGTACATAAGTATTCACAGCCTTTGCCATGAAGCTCAAATTGAGCTCAGGTGCATCCTGTTTCCCTGATCATCCTTGAGATGTTTCTGCAGCTTAATTGGAGTCCACCTGTGGTAAATTCAGTTGATTGGACATGATTTGGAAAGGCACACACCTGTCTATATAAGGTCCCACAGTTGACAGTTCATGTCAGAGCACAAACCAAGCATGAAGTCAAAGGAATTGTCTGTAGACCTCTGAGACAGGATTGTCTCGAGGCACAAATCTGGGGAAGGTTACAGAAAAATTTCTGCTGCTTTGAAGGTCCCAATGAGCACAGTGGCCTCCATCATCCGTAAGTGGAAGAAGTTCAAAAACCACCAGGACTCTTCCTAGAGCTGGCCGGCCATCTAAACTGAGTGACTGGGGGCGTAGGGCCTTAGTCAGGTGGTGACCAAGAACCATGGTCACTCTGTCAGAGCTCAGAGGTCCTCTGTGGAGAGAGGAGAACCTTCCAGAAGGACAACCATCTCTGCAGCAATCCACCAATCAGGCCTGTATGGTAGAGTGGCCACGGAAGCCACTCCTTAGTAAAAGGCACATGGCAGCCGCCTGGAGTTTGCCAAAAGGCACCTGAAGGACTCTCAGACCATGAGAAACAAAATTCTCTGGTCTGATGAGACAAAGATTGAACTCTTTGGTGTGAATGCCAGGCGTCACGTTTGGAGGAAACCAGGCACCGCTCATCACCAGGCCAATACCATCCCTACAGTGAAGCATGGTGGTGGCAGCATCATGCTGTGGGGATGTTTTTCAGCGGCAGGAACTGGGAGACTAGTCAGGATAAAGGGAAAGATGACTGCAGCAATGTACAGAGACATCCTGGATGAAAACCTGCTCCAGAGCGCTCTTGACCTCAGACTGGGGCGGCGGTTCATCTTTCAGCAGGACAACGACCCTAAGCACACAGCCAAGATATCAAAGGAGTGGCTTCAGGACAACTCTGTGAATGTCCTTGAGTGGCCCAGCCAGAGCCCAGACTTGAATCCGATTGAACATCTCTGGAGAGATCTTAAAATGGCTGTGCACCGGCGCTTCCCGTCCAACCTGATGGAGCTTGAGAGGTGCTGCAAAGAGGAATAGGTGAAACTGGCCAAGGATAGGTGTGCCAAGCTTGTGGCATCATATTCAAAAAGACTTGAGGCTGTAATTGCTGCCAAAGGTGCATCAACAAAGTATTGAGCAAAGGCTGTGAATACTTATGTACATGTGATTTCTCAGTTTTTTTATTTTTAATAAATTTGCAAAAACCTCAAGTAAACTTTTCACGTTGTCATTATGGGGTGTTGTGTGTAGAATTCTGAGGAAAAATGAATTTAATCCATTTTGGAATAAGGCTGTAACATAACAAAATGTGGAAAAGTGATGCGCTGTGAATACTTTCGGATGCACCGTAGGTTACATTTCTTAAGGTTTCTGTCTTTGTTTGATCTTCGTACATAACGTTGATAATGATCTGAAAACTCTGTGCTCTTCATGCTTATCTGTCTAACAGTTCATGTTTCATTCTAGATGTCTAATTTCAGTCTTAGGACTCTTTTATTATCACACAGAGCTATCATTGAGAATATTCCTTTAAGTTTAACACAAAGGGGGTAAACTGAATCTTCTACTATCTATAGTATGTTATGGCTATATCATATTTAAGTTTAAAACTAAGCAAATTCAATTTTCTATTAACATTAACTTAAAGGATCTGGCTCGTACATTATCAATGGCAACAACTATTGTTCATCGACTGAGGAAACACACTGGTCACAGAGGAAATGTTGGGACACCTAGATATTTGCAATGTCCAAGAAGTAAACCGGCTCATGGCATCAAATAACAAAACGCCCAAAATCAGTGTGAACTAAATAATAAGCAAGAGCGTTCAGTGTTCTGTTAGGTGGGTCAGTTTTCAGGTGGGACTTCCACTTTTTCTTCTGCTCTCTCTAGAATGAGACGAGCCACACCGAGAGTATCTCAGCATTGTTTCCATCCAGTTTTTCACTTCCTCTCTTCTCAGATTTTAATTCCCTCCAGTTTCTCAACACAGTAAGAGAAAAAGGAGATGAAATTGTCAGTGAGAGCGCCCCTTCTGTCCTAGAGTTGTAGTGCTTTCCTCTGATGAGCCCAGAAGTCGAACCTCAGATGTGCATGTGTGACACTATCCATCTATTTTCATATCTGAAGCCTGTCCCTTCAGGATTGGATGGATGTGAGAGCGCACTCTGATTCCTGGATGTAATTTGTTCTTATTTAGTGTCCTTTTAAAATAGATGCAAGACTGTATCTATCAGTTTTTGTTTTTCATTCAAGAATGTTTCTAAACTGCCTTTCCTCTGTTTGGCTATAATCAGTGACATTATTAGACCTGCAGGCTCAGATTTCAGTCCCTGCCTCCAGAACTACAGAGAGTGAATGTAACTTATCACTGCCACTGAAACTGAAATTCTAAATGCAGCGGGTGCTTTATAAATACGATGGCTGAAGCAAATATTTCAGTGTCTCCTGATCAGTTCATCTGCTCCACGTGTCAAGAGTGTCTGAAGGACCCGGTGACCACTACCTGTGGACATAACTACTGTAAACAGTGCATTGAATACTACTGGGATACGACTGAAAATTTTATCTGCCCCAGTGCAGGACGATCGTTGTCTTAAGGCCTGTTCTTCACAGAAACACTGTGCTGGCTGAAGTAGTAGAGGAACTTCACAAGACAAACCCTGTTGATGTGCTCTGTGATGTGTGCACCGACACAAAGGAGAGAGCTGTGAAGACCTGTCTGACCTGCCAGGCCTCCTTCTGCAAGACTCACATCGAACATCACAGGGTGTCTGAAGCCCTAAGGAAACACAAGCTGGAAGTTCCTCTTCCTAATCTTAACGAGAAACTCTGCTCGAAGCACCAGAAGGCCTTGGAAGTCTACTGCAGGACTGACCAGATGTGTATCTGCTGTTTGTGTGCGGTGACTGAACACAGGAGTCATGACATGGTGACGCCAAATACAGAGAGACAAGAAAGACAGGTAACATGGAGGCTTGGGTCTTACTGAACTCTGTTGTTTGTGGGATTGAGCCCACCCTTTTGCGAAAAAGGACCAGTTTTAATTGTAATTAATAATGAATCTTTTTTAAAATGTCATTTTATTTTTATGTCATGATGTAATTATTATTGTTTATCTTTTTTCTGCTTCATTAATCCAATATTCTGGGTGAACATTCTGCAGCAAGTTGTTTTTGTGGAGGTTGCTCGTTTTTCTCAAGCCTTGATGGTTTTTCACTGTTATTCTGGTTTTCCTGCCACATCCCCAAAAGCGAACATTAGGTGGATTGCCCATTCAAACGAGCTCAGTTTGCTCCTCTGGGTCCCACAATGACTGACTCCTCATGCTGAGGCGTGCCAAATGCCATCACAATAGCCTTTTTACCCACAACTCTAAATTTTGTTCCTATTACAGTAGATGTTAAAACTGGAAATACTGCTGGGTTTATAACATCTGACAATGCAGGCCACCACTGACCATCCATCTATGCGGCTTTCACAAAAAAGTTTCAGGGTGTGGGCGGCATCTAGCAAAGTACCATAAGGTGCCAGTCCAGCAGAGGACATACTCAAACTCATCACTACAACACCAGAGTCATAAATTAACCACATACACATACACATTTTGGGTTGCAATATAAAAATCCCCTGAAACACGTGGAGAACATGTACAGTATATTGTATACAGACAATGATATGAAATGGGGTACAAAAGGGTCCATAAGAGTCATAAGATAGCAGTGCTAGCCATAGCACCACCATTGTGCCCACCTTCTTTTAAATTTAATTCTAACTCCTGGGTATTCCAACTTCAGGCAGAAAATTTCATAAAACAGCAGGCGTACAAAGTTCTATGTAACTAAGTAAGCACTTCTTTGAATACAATATGTGTAGCTTTTTTTTTTGTTCTTATAGCACAGAGAGAATGTTCTGAGTATGTGTGTTAACTTTTATTAAAGTTTGAACAGGCTCAGGTAAGTCTTAAACTGGTGACAATTTGAATTTTCCACTTTTTCCACACATTTCTGGTGGTATTTTCTGTGTGAATATAATTAGACCCATCAGTGCAATTTTTGATCCAAGGCAAACTTCTGTTTTGAGTTGCATGTCAGACACAAATATCTCTGTTTATATCAGTTTGTGTTAATTCATTTTACTAAGAGCAACTCTGGATTTCTGGATGCTTATGCGTATATTTAACAATCACAACTCTGTTCACTTTGAGATTTTTGTGTGGATATGTAGCAACCCCAACTCTGTTGCTTTTGGTAATTTTGGGTGTGAAATATGGAGAAAACATTAGAAAATGATTCTGAACTTGGTTAAATTTACAACAGCCTCACTCTTTCCTCCTTCCTGTCTAAAATTTTACAAATACTCAAAATCAACTTTTGATGTAATAATAATTCTATTTTATTGGACATTGATCAGCGTTAGACCCAACTAATATCTGCAGTCCTTGTCTGTCTCCCCACAGGCCCAATTGCTGACATCACGCAGAGATGTTAAGGAGAAAATGCAGAATAAAAGGAAGACATTGGAGGAGGTGACAGTAATGGAGGCGCAAGTGAAGGTGAGTGTCACAGAGAAAAACTTCAAATGACTGGCAGAAGAAGAGTGCAGCATTTCCCAGATTTCCTGATAAAGTTTTTTTTAATGACAAATTTATGTGTAGAGAATCTGCCTTTTGTGGTTTTGTAGGTTTTCCTTCATAGCTGCCTTTTGGTCACAAGTTGGTTTTCTCCCTTGGCTTTGTTTTCTGTCTCTCCATTCATAATATTTCTGGACCAATAATTCTTTCATTGTTGAGTTATCCTAACAAACAGTATACAATATAAGTGTGAGTCTAAAACAAAATGGGTGATCCACAGGTACAAAATAAAATTATTAACCTTAGATAAAGCCCAAGTCTATGAGCTGACAAACACAGCTTAGTTATTAGTAGAGCAGCTAGGAAACGCGCAGCAGAATGTCACGTTCAGTGGTGAGGTCCTCTCGCTGTAGTTTTGGAATCAGGAATGTTATTCAGAAGGTTCTAATTGGTGTCTGGTGTTTCTGAATCAATAATTCAAAATTCTAATAAACAATCCAGCATATATTCTAATAGCAAAGTATTTGTGCTTGTAAGTATGTGGGTCAAAACAAGGAAATAATTTACAACAGACACCTCAAACTGCAAGGCAGGGAAAAATCCTAAAGCAGACAAAAGAATAATAATAATAATAATAATAATAAATTCTGCTTTATTCTAAATATTGTCGGCTCTCCAGCTGCAGCATTAGATGGCCCTGACTCCTGAAGCTCCCCATAAAGAGAATGAAGGAGAAAACACAAAAAATAATACAAACATAAACAACATGAGCACATAAAATAATAATAAAACATTGTATTAAGTTATTTCATTAGTATCGTTTGTGGGTAACAAAGCAGGCCCACTTTCCTGTCAGTCTGTTGTGTTTAAAGGTTCTCAGGAACTAAAATTGATGATTCCATCCAGTAGTTCAAGGATCCTTCATACATGAAAAATAATTTTTAAAAACTGGTTCAGTGCAAACACAGATGAGTGCCAAGTTATGTCCTTACACACATTCAAATATCATTTTTCTTTAGGTGGTGTAGATTTTTATCTTGTTTTTGAAACATGGAGCATTAATTTTCTATGTTAAACATGTATTTGCTTGTTGATTTTTATGTTGTGTTTTAGAAAGGTTTTCTTATGGGCACTGCCATTTTTTAGTAACTTTACTCCTTTGTGATTATGGGTTGTTTAGGGTTTGCAGTCCTGCACGTCACACTATGTGACAGGCACAGCTGTATTTAAACAGACCCTGTGCTTAGACGTATCGTCCAAGATTGTTGATATTTTCTCAGTCTTTTGCAAGGCTTTATTTTGGCCTACAGTGTATTAGCACTTAGCAACTGACTCTTTGACTTTCAGTTTTTGATCTTTCTATTTAGCCCCAACTTTCTCAGTAATAATAAGCTGGCTGGTGCCAAAGATGATTTTACAAAGATTAAGGAAATCCTCCAGTGCTTTGTGTAACCCTTGAGGTGAGGAATGTGCAGATCATTGATTTAAAGAACTGACGATACTCTACACTTACATCATGCTTGTACAAGGAATGATTGTGGGATCTGAATTATTTATTGTGATTTCTGCGTTGTTTTATGTGTTACTGTCCTTTGTATTTGCTATTTTTAATGACTTTTATAATCATTTTTAATATAACTGGCTTTATCTGCATAGTAAATTTGCCAAGATTATGCACTAAATATACATTACATAACATGTTGGCCAATGTTAACTATGTTATAATATCGCATTAAGATGGCAGCAACCATTTGCTCTTGCCACGACTGATTTCCAGCACTCATTCCAACTGTAGGCTTGACAAACAAATTCCAGATCCATTGAGCCAATTACATTCCTGGTTCTGTGTTTGTCACTGAGTTTAACATCAATATGTGATGATGCCTGAGAGATTTCAGCAATTACTGTAAAACACATATCAGTGAATCAAATTCTCTTGTTTTAATTAATTAGAGCACCGTAGAGAAAGAAGTACAGGAGTATGAGGAGACATTCGATTTGTTGCTTCAGTCCATTGGTGGACTGAAATCAGAAGCGATTTCCATGATTAAAAACATGAGGAAATAGAATTGGGAAAGGTTGCAGAGGTTAAAACCGACTGGAGAAGGAGATCAAGGAGATGGAAAGGAAAAATACTGAACTAGAATTGATCTCACAGATAGGTGATGACATCTGCTTCTTGCAGGTAATATCACTGCTTCACTAAACTGAAAGTTGACCAGGAGATCTGTTTTATAGACAAATATTTCTAACATTCATCTTCTATTCACTGTCTTATTGCAGAATGTCCGGTCTTTGTATATGCCTTCTGTAAGTGAAAGCACACCCATTATTGCTGTAAAGGAGCATTTCTTATCAGATACACTGAGGCAAAATCTGCTTAGGTTGAATGAAAGTCTGAAGAAGATCAACTGCTCAGAGTTTGTGAAAACCAGCGACACCGGTAAGCTTGATTGGCTTTATCTGTACTGACATGTTAGGAAGAGTGAGAAATAGAAACCTCTTCACCGATACCCTTTGGTCCAGGGCTGTGAATGGTTGATCTTTTCTGGATTTACTTAGTGCTGTTTTGTCAATTGATTAATATTGTTAAACAAATTAAAAGTAAAGCAGTATTTACAGATAAGTTTAAGAGCATGACTGCATCATATCAACCTGTAAACTCAAACTGCTTTCTTTCCTAACTGAAGTCATGTTATTTGACTTAATCTAAAATTAAGTGTAATTGGTGAGACACTGCAAAGAGATGCCAGCAGCCTGTAAAGTTTCTATTCAGGGCTATTGTTCCAGTGTATGTACTTTTGGTCATCTCTCTTTGAATTCTCTGTCAACATTTATATTTTCAAATACAGTACTTTGCTTTCTCTTCTCTGAATTGAATGTTGGTTGGTGGCTGTAATTTTAATGTTACATCCTCTGGGGTGTTGCTGACATGTCAATTCTGAAATTACCCATCCAGTATCAAGTGTAAATTCCATAAGGTTTACTTTACTTTATTTAATTGTAATTTGCTTGCATTCCCATATATTCCATTGCATTTCAGTATATGTTTTCAATGTTTTAATATGTTTCTCATTGTATTTTGTAATTAATTGGAGATTATTTCATTACCTTAAGTAATACCCAAAGGTCTTGTGATTATCAATTTATAGCAGGTAATATCAATAATGAAGGGTAACATAAATATCAGAAAAATAAGTTGAATACTAGGCCTTCTAACTTTAAGCACAATATCAACCTAAAAGGTATTTTAGTTTAGATACTTTGTGAAAAGAAAAGAACAGAATATTAGTTAATACATGTATTCCATTGTTCCTGTCACTCATATTACAAGAACAAATATACATTTCATATTCATCACATAAATAGCAAATATAAAAGGAGTTCCTTCTTTTCTTACTGTGTTATGCATAATACTGTAGAGCTGTAGAAAAAAAAATGCATTTTTGCATTTAGGATAGAATATTTGTCTCTTATGATAAAACAGGAAGCAAACTGTAATCTGATGCAGTGCGTCTCGACTGGTGTGCAGGCATGGCGACAATGCCAAGTGTTCAGGTGCAATGCTTCCAAAAGCAGTAAAAGTACAAGGGTTTTGGTGGGCACGTCGTCATACTCATATCATGGGGTGACACTCATGAGTGTGCTCAGTACTGCATATGTGTGACGTTTGCACAAGCGTGTATGTAACCCTTCACTGCCCTGCACGTGAGGCAAGGTGGTGTGGAGGTAACAATTGCACTGATGAGAAATCATTTGGCAGTGAGCACAGCTCTTACCATAATGCACAATTTGCAGAGAACAACTTTCTAACCAAGCAATGGTGCCAAGTAAACTGATTCTCCATCTAAAATCAAAACATTCCTTTTCCAGTTGGTCCAACAAGGACAAACAATATTATCATTTATCATTCAAAAAGCATTAGAAGCTAGATACCATGTTGCAAAATTAATTGCAGGTCGAGAAAAACAAATACTATTGGTGAAACACTAATTAGTGGTAGCATCCTTTGGTCTTGACACCAGTAGTATGAAACAGCACCATTATCTTATCAAAAGATCTTGACAGATTTATGTCCCACCCCTGTCATTTCTGGTACCTGCCTGCTGCATCCTAGTTAATGGAAGCTCCACCCTCTGGCCTATGCCTGTTGTGGGGTGGTTTGACAGGCTTCGGGCATTCTGTCAGTCGTCCGAATGGAATTGGTCAGCCACCTTGGCCATCGTCTGAAATGGGGTGGTCAGCTTTGTAAACCGAGGGTAACTTTGGGGACCTGTAAGGAGGCAAAGGTAAGTCAGCAATGGGGGTGGAGCGGGCATCCTGCTCCTATGTGTGTACAGCACCTGTATGTACAGAGAGTACAGAGAGCGTGAGTGACAAACCCAGAGAGAATACGTACAAGAAGGCTTTAGAGAGAATCTATTGCACACCCAAGGAGCCTGGCCGTGCAGCCCAAACTCGACCGTGGGCATCCCATTACCTCACCCACCTTTACCGTTTATAAAGCAATTCGTCATCCTTGTTTTTCTGTGACAAGAAGACTGAAATTACATTCAAATTAAATTGAATTGACTAAAACTGCAAACCCAAACAGACAGACACTAGCAGTGTTGTTCCCTTCTCATTTTCTGCACAGGGATGAGATATGAAATCAGAGTCATATACACTAAGCTGTTGTTTTTTTTTCTCCTGTGCCTAAGGAGAAACACTTGAGGATGCTTTAGCTGAATTCCCATGGGGACCAGATTTCATAATTAATGTACAGGATATGAAAAATAATTTTTTCTTGCCCAACCTGGGGCAGTCAATTTAAATCTAGGGAGTGAGTGAATTTTATGCTTGTAAATTAATCATCAGTCTTAATACTTCAGCAAATCTCCTTCTTTATTTACCTTACCGTTCTCTGTAGTATGAGGCCAGCCTTTAGACATATATCAAGGTAACTGAGGCACATTCCTATCATGGGAACAGAATAATGCAATTTATTAATCAACACAAGGACCATGAAAGTATGATAAATTCATATACTGTATATATTGTGACCAGTGTTGCTGCCGATTCGTGCCATCTCTGAGGAAGACAATCAGACATGACAATGACGGTCTGCATGACACTGTAGCCTCTTTGGCACAAACTCCAAACTCTAAACATGCCATGGACTTGTGATTTTGATTATTACCGAGTCATACTTGGGGTGGCGTGTGATGATCCACTTTACAGTTTTAAGCCTGAAAATCTGTCATGGCAGTATTCTGCTGCCATATAGTGGATACAATAATGCTGCAAAACTGTTACTGTTTTGTAACTCGAAGGTAAATTATCTATATTCATGAGTGGGACTAAGCCGTCAACCAAAACACAATGGTGTGTAAACAAGTAGTTGGAAAGCCAGTTTTAGAAAAAATGAATTAAATGAATCAAACAATAATGCTGATGATATGAATTGGTGGTGCATAAGTCGCTGTATAACCAGACCATTATCTAATGCATGATGAGTTTGGATCTGCAAAGTTTCACATTGGTGCAAATAGCTTTGTGGCTAAAAAGAAGCAAATGAATGACTGCAAGTCTCAGTGAGGCCTTCACTCAGAATTGTGAAAAGGTTCAGTCATTCACAGTTTTGAGAAAATGCGTGGAGGAGAAGTCAAGGAATCTGACCATGGGGTAACCGATTGTTTAAATTGCAAATTTAAGAATGACTGTGTTAACATGACATTCTTTGAGAGTGAATACAGAATTCAGAAGTGAAACTACCAAAGCACTAGGATATGGTGTTCATATGAAATATGCTGGAGTCACCTACAAGAGCAAATCTGATAAAAGCTGTGATTTCAACAAATTGAATATGTGAACAGATGTAGAGGCGCTTCATGAAAATTAATTGCAGTAAAGGTCACTTAAGTTCTAAAGTTCATATGTCACTTTGAGATGGCTCTTAAAGCTGGGTTAGCACTGCTACTTTATGAGGCCAATGTCCATCCATCCATCCATTATCTAACCCACTATATCCTAACTACAGGGTCACGGAGCCAATCTAAGCCAATAGAGAGCGCAAGGCAGGAAACAAACCCGGGCAGGGCACCAACCCACCGCAGGGCACACACACAATGTAGAATCACCAATGCACCTAACCTGCATGTCTTTGGACTGTGGGAGGTAACCGGAGGACTCTGAGGAAACCTACGCAGACACGGAATAACATACAAATTCCACAAAGGGAGGACCCCAGAAGCGATCTCAGGTCTCCTTACTGAGAGGCAGCACCGCTATCACTGCACCACCGTGTTGCCCGAGGTTAATGTCATAGGTTTGAATTCTTGGCCTAGATGTGATCGTTGGGATTTTGACACATTTATGCGTTTTCTCGTCATTCCCAAAACCTTCTGGTTATGTTGAATGGTGAATCTAAAATACTCACCAATGTGAGTGAATAATACACTCAGAAAAAAATAAAAGCTATGAGTCAAGTCCATGAAAGGCACGTTTTAAAATACGTCAGCTTTGGCTTCCTTCTGTCTAAGACATTACAATCCTCCTCTTATGCAGAAAATCTGACTTTTCTTTGTTTGTTTTTTAGAATATAGGTGGGTGCTGACAGGTGGTCCTTAAATTCAGCTTCACCTGTCTGGGTGTATGATGAATTAAAACGTTATTGCTAATCAACTTTGGAGACAGAATTTTAATGAAAGAGGGTTAAAATGTAGGAGAAAGCAAGTATAATCATGCTTAGAAAAGGATATATATTTTACAGAGACAATATTAAATTGATTTAAATATATATTAAAACATCTGGATCAAATTTGACTACTAAATAGAAATTCATGGTGAAGAAATACTGTCGTGTTTTTGATTTCTGTGGGTCGACATTTGTTTGTCAAAGCTGTGTTTTCGTATGACTGTGGGACATTACATGATGAAGTGAAGACTGGGAGTGGGGTCCGCCCTCAGTACAGACAGAAGTGAACTTGTGGATAATAAACTTGATGCCCATGGTAGTCACAATAATACAAAGTTACTGGAAGAGAAGCATCACATGAGGAATACAGTAGTGGGCAAGACAAACATGGAAAAACAAGTGTCTGAAATAAAACCAGCACCATCTTTGCCCACGGCAGTATAATGGTTTGACCAACCAAAGGAATCACCAGGAAAGGGATGGCAAATTTTGAAGTTCAATGTCTGTTATTGGACTACTTGCTTCCTCAGCCGGTAGACCCCAGCTTTGACAATTAGGAAGGACAGCAGCAGCAGGAGTTTTGTGACGTCTGGTGAGACTGACCTGCTGGTTTTGTAGGGAGTGCACTTTGTAACCACCTAATTTACTTATTTCATTCTACATCTGTAAGAAGTGGCCAGTAAATCAATCCAGGGCTCCTAAAGGCACAGCAAAGGATATGGGCGACATTTAGAAAGGGAGAGTGGGATCGAGTAGACACTCAGGCTGTCCAAAATGATTCTCAAGGGGTTAGAGACAGAGACAAAGACGGGTCAACGGGTGGTACCAGAGATGTACACAACCCCATGCCTATATGACATGAAGCTTCATGTGGTTTCCCACAATGAGCAGTTTTGTATAGTCTGAGAAATTGTTTCAGCTACAACCGGCAAAACTAATCTGACAAAGATTTGATTAAAGTTCACATAGTAAATGAATAAACTTGAAACAGAGAAGACTTCAGTATTCTGACAGCTGATGCTTTTGTCACATTAGTATTATTACTCTATTTTCTTTTGACACATAGACATAGACGTTCACTTATTTTCAAGTTTTGATGCACTAACTGGCACTTTGGCTGGCTGTTTATTTGCTTCTGTAACTTTTACCTTACTTATTATTATTGTTATTATTATTTGGTCTAAATTAACTATGGAAGCATTTTTCATTCTCATGAAAATTGAAATTCCTCATTATAGACTATGTTTTCATTTTCTTTGTTTTACTATTGTCTGTGGTGTTAATTGTAAAACCTCTCAAAATTAAAAGTGACAAACAAATTATGCTTGTGTCACAGCATGTCAACTAATGGTAGTACAGAATAGAGGTAACAACAAGATACTGCGTGATTCAATGAAATTTTAAAACATCCTAATTTTTACTGTCTTGCATGATTTATTTTTGTTTATCCCTTACTGATTGTATTCAAAGGAGGTTGATTCTACCTGGGAATGTGTTCTTTTAGAATTGCAGCTCATACTTTGAACCAATCAAATATATTTCCTTTCCCAGTAACAGTAGTGGAGATATTAAGACCAGACAAATAGGATAGAAACAAAAGGAAATATTTATCATGTTTTAAAGCCTTGCACCCTGTGTTGGCTGGAATTGGCTCCACCAGACCCCGTGACCCTGTAGTTAGGATATAGCAGGTTGGATAATGGATGGATGGATGTTTAATATAATATAATATAATATATGTACAGACCAAGACGTGGGATGATTGTATTGTCATCTTTAAGATGCGTTAGAGCAATTTCACTTGCCACAGAGTTGACATCACATCTGTGCCAATGGGCTTCTTCCATCTGTGCCGTGTGTCTTCTGGCTCTTTGACACTCTAATAAGCTTTCACAGCCAAACTTTCCACTGACCAACACAGTGTATGGAATAAAGTCTATACTACCATCTTAGCTTATTCAATGAGCTATTTTTTGTTCTGCTGTTCAATGTTATATACGGATTTTGCTTTCTTCAACCAGCACAGCACATTCTTTCATTATCTGCCTCTACCTGCTATAACCTAACACTGCACCTGCTCAAATCACTACAAGTCCCGAAGGTCACATAAAATCTGCAGTTTTTCACAGCTACCTGAAAAATGAGTCTGGATTACTCACTAAGAAAATGTATGTATGTAATAAGTATTTTAGGAAAACCATGCCAGATTAATGGAGGGCTCCAGGTTTTCTTTAACCTCTTAACGCAGCACGTGCGGTCCCGGGACATAACAGCGGTTCAAAACGTTACAGTAATGTGTGCATGCCCATCTTGCCATGCATCTCGACATACTACCCATCAAATGAAACTTCAAAGTCTCGTCTTACCGATGATATAAACCATTTTGACACACAACAACCACAGCACTGACACTAAAGCCTTTTATACAGAGAAGTACATACTTTTAAGAGTTGACTGTGCCTACCTTTGAAAACCCCCTGCAAGTCAAACATCAATATTTCCGAGCAGTATTGATCCCATTGTGTCCGTAAGGCTCCAGCGAATATAATCCAGTAAAACGATTTAGGTCCAAAACGCACGATATATTCTCAAAGGGACAAAAACTCCAGAAAACGTTTCATAACTTGAGACCACCTACGTAATTTTTTTTCACTTATATTGCTCATATTAGACGTAATTTGTTTCTGTCGGCGATAACCATGCTACCGCATGAAACATGGAAGTGTTAGCTTTCGAAAGACACCTAAGTTGGCCAATTACGACGGGTCTGGGGTTGACTGGCACCTCGTATAGCCAACCAGTGTCACAGAAAGCTTTGAGGATGACGATAGCTCTGAACTCTGGTAGAATCTACCAGTTTGATTGGACACTGTGACTGACACTCAAAACTTACAGCCAATGAGCAGCTAAGCATTTTGATATGTAACTTGCCATACTAACTTGTAAACAAAATGATCGGAGCTGCGTGAAGGTGGCATTTGTGCCAGTCTGCAGAGTTGGTGCGTGGTTGTTTATTGTGATTTCACCAAGTTTTTGGCATTTTAAATATGAATAAAAGTAGAAGTTTAAACGTAAATAAAGGCTCGATTAAATAATAGATGCATATGCAGCGTTGCGAAAGTATTCAACCGCACAGGGGACGTGTAATGGCAGAGAGCGACGTGACACGCCTTGTGCTTTCTGCTTGCTAGTGATTGCTGCCATCAAGTGGCACATGGAAAACGCTGAGCTGTGTTGTAACAGTTTGTAAAAGAAATATATATAGTTTGTGTGCATTTTATAAAAAAAGTAAAAATAAAAATATAAATATATTTTTGGCCCATAAGACTTGTATTGACTAAGGGGCCTGAGCTGCCTCGAAAGCTTGCATATTGTAATCTTTTAGTTAGCCAATAAAAGGTGTCATTTTGCTTGGCGTTTCTCTATTTTTACATAGAAATGTGTATTTTTATTGCTTTTCTTATTTTTATAACTAATAGAGTGACACTGTGTGTAGATATAGATTCCTTTAGGTGTAAGCTTTCAGTAGAGCCCTCATTGATATCTGTGGGTTGAAGCATTCAAAAGTTATTACACTTTTCCATACGTTCCAAAATGTGGGTAATGGTCCTCTAAAAGCCCCTGGACATGCCCACATAAAACTGGTGTAAAATGTCATTTTTACAGGTATTCTTTTCAACTTTGAAATGTGAGTAGTCAACAAGTTATTCTGTTGGTACATAGTGTGTTTCTGTCCCCACCTACCTACTGCAGCTTTATTTTCCTTTATTTTCATAAAAAACTTAGGCGAGAACAAAAAATTCATTTTTCTGTGAGTTCTAATGTGCATAACTTTTGATCAGTCACACCTACAGTGATTCTGACTACTAAGGGTGAAACTAGAGAATGTTACCTTTACAAAGAGACCAAACATGTGTTTATACTCCAGATAGTTCAATAACAGCAATGATTCTAATTTGGAGAGGTCGAATTACAAGCGATTTAGCAAAAATGACCCGAATGATAACACATTTTATTTTAACTGTAAAAGAAACGCAAATGTCAGTTTGAAGAAACTGTGTTATTTTCTCTTACAACCAGCATGTGTTAAATATTAAATGTTGTAAGACAGTGGTGATGTGGTAAAATTAATGAGGAGGTTAAACATTTCTGTCTGCAAAGCCCCTTTTACTCATATAGTTTTATACACACATAACTTACCAGGACGACCTTCAAGAAACGTCAGATGTAATGTTGGAAAAGTTAATCCAATGCTGCAGTGGGTTGCAAGCGTGAAATCCGCTGCACTGCTGATAAGGTAACCTGACAATGTTTAGACATTTATATGTACAGAAGCTCCCTCATTCTACACATCTGTTCACATTTTATTAGCCTTGTTCATAACATCAAGTGTAGTTTTGTGGATCTCTAAAGTCCTACTCTCCACCACACTCCTTGATCAATTATTACATGTGTCTGTGGTTCTCTATCTAATGCCTTTATGAAATTTACCCTCAACAAGTTTCCAACTGTGTCTCTGTGTTCTTGTTGAACCTCCTGCGACTTTTTCTTTTCACATCATGACGCTATATAACCTTACATTCTGTTAGATTTTTAATGGCTTCAGTTCACTGTAGATAGTGACAAATCCACTGTGACTCGCAGGTCCTTCTCATAAGTGGTACTCTTGATTTTCAGACCTCCCATTATGTATTCAAATCTAACACGTTTACTTCCAATATGTAATATTTTACATTTGTATTCATTAAATTGTATCAGCCACATATCTGACCAAGCCAGTTTCCTGTCTAAGTCCATCTGTAATCAATCTTCTGATTCTACATCGCTATCTGCCTTACTACCAGGTATGGTTGTCTCTTCAGACCTAACTAGCATATTAATTATATTCTTGTCCAGGTCCTTTATACGCATTAAAACAAGCAGCGGCCCAACACGGAAGGAACACCAGTTATTCCATCACCTAATTCTGAAAACGTTCCCTCATTGTAACCCTTTGCTTCCTGTGTTTGAACCAATCTTATATCCACCAACATGCTGCTTCTTGAATTCCCACTTGTTTTAATCACTAACCTTTCATGTTTTACCTTATCAAACGTCTTCTGTTTGTTAAAATCAATAATTTCACATGCACCTCACTGATTGTGTTCTTTTCTTGGTTCCTCAAAGAATTCCAGTAAATTAGTGAAACACGACCTTCCCTGGCCGAACCCATGATGTCCATTTTCTAATATTCCTGTTCTAGACATGTACTGCTCAATATTTTCATTTTCATATTTTCATTTTATTTGCTTGAACTAACAAACAACACAGAAAATTATTGAAGTATTTGATGACTTTGACAGACAAGTAAGAACTTTTCTTTCTTGGGAATTATTCTTCCTTTATAGTAATTTCAATGTGTGTTCGGACCAAAGTGTATGTGTATGTTTATTTATTTATTTACTTACTAATCTATCAGTTTATGTATTTATTTAGGTAAAGAGCAACTGTAAAAAGCCAAATTCCCTCCCCTCGGGGACAAATAAAGTTATATCTAAATCTAAAACACAAAATGTTGAGGCTACAGTTGCATAGATTCTGTGCTTGATGAATTGTAGGGTCTGTGACCCCACCTTAATACTATGAAGTGCAGGATGTCAGTTCAGTGCTGTGGGGGGTCAATGAATAACACACATGCCTAAACTAAATTGAGTCTTTTCTAACTCCCTTTAGAATTGCTGCATACAGTAAATATAACAGGGGTATGCAGAGCAAGTGACACAATCCTGTCACACAGGAAGGTATACCAAGTGTGTCACCGCCTGTTAGCAGATGAAGTACAATTAATTGCTTGTTACATTGAAATATTATTAACAATACAGATTATAAATTAAATAAAATAATAAAAAGAAAATCAGTTATTCTCTATTATCTTTGATGAAAAAGGAAACCAGTGACTGTTTGCTTGCTATAAAATATAATAATAAAGTTCTAGCATACAATGGTAATACGACAGGAGGCTCAACTTCAAGAGTGAACAGGAATGGTAAGGAGATTTGAATGTGCAATGTGTGGACGCTGAAGTCGGAAAACAATGGGAGACCAATTTTTAAAAAAAGCAGTTTGTTTATTCTTGGTGAATTAAAGAGACTGCCACAGCATGGTCATATAGAAGCAATAAATCATATAGCTCTCTACAGCATGATTAATACAAAATACAGTCATTGGTGTTGTGAGTTAAATACTTATAATCATTACAGTTAATAATGTTTTTCTTCTTTCTCAAATGGTATGACTAGGGTGCAGGAGAGGCGTTTTAAATCACCCCTTTAAACCATTTCCTTAGTATAGCTATTGTCACCCATGTGCATTTGAGGAACACCTTCTTGGCTGATCACAGGTATGCAATACTCCATTAGGGAGACAGGGGCACTGTTACCAACAGCCACGTCTTCTTTATCCTACTTTACCACAGTCAGAAGACACCCTTGTGGGAAAATAACCCCAACCCCTTCCAGCAGAGGGGCTATTAAGGTCCAATGATTAATGATGTTGGTGTCTCAAATGGAGCTGGAGTGAGTGGAAGGACAAACTCCCAGTGACAGATCTGCTCTCTGGAGGCAAAGCCTTTTCTCCTAGCCTCCTTTTGTTTCCATTTTTGTGATATTGAGCACTGAATTTTGATTTATTTAGTAGAAAATGAAAAGGTTTAACCCTGTTGGTACCCCAATACTTTTTGGACTCTGCATGGAATTATTCACCCGTCCACACTATAAACCCAGGAGGATAGTTACAGAGAGAAAACTCTATCCCAGAAGGTTTTGTGAATTGGATGTGTTTTGAAAAAGCAGAAGACTGTCTGCTTCATTAAAGATGATACAAGCTATCCAATCAGAAATAGGAAGAGGCTGATTTTGGCAGTCACACGCGCTTAACATCATCATAGGCACTCGGGATACGTAGAAGCCCCTGTTTTGATCAGCAAAACAGAAACATATTTAGGCATCAGAAACATTGTGGGCCCCTATGCTCTTGTGGTCACCAGCCAGTGCCCATATTTTAAGACTTTCCCCAACCGGTTTCCTCCAAGACAGAAGTACAGAAGCTGGCAGCTGTAGATGCTTGGCAGGAAACAACACTGGATGTGGTGCAAGTTCATCTGTACAAAACCAACTGTGAAAAATCCCACATCTTTATATATTGTATCTGTAGGAATATAATTCAAGGTTACCTTTATATGTTTACTATGTTGTTTCCATCAAATATATATCCATCCATCATCAAACCCACTATATCCTAACTACAGGATCACGTAGGTCTGCTGGAGCCAATCCCAGACAACACAGGGTGCAAGGCAGGAACAAACCCCAAGCAGAGCACCAGCTCACCACAGGGCACACACACACAAACGCCAAGGACAATTTAGGATCACCAATGCACCTAGCCTGCATTTGAACAGTGGGAGGAAACTGGAGCACTCGGATTAAACCCACGTAGACACGGGGAGAACATGCACACTCCACGCAGGAGGACCCTGGAAGCGAACCCGCAGGTCTCCTTACTGCGAGGCAGCAGCACTACCACTGCACCACCCCCAATGTTTTAGATTGGATTAAGTTGGTCTGATTTGTCCTTCTTTACTATTAGCTTGGCCTGTCTTGCTAGTTCCACTTACATAGTTTAGGTGGTTTGAAAACCTTCATCCTACCAACATATTTTACATACAAATCTTACCAACTGGGGTCCGAACGGACCCATGAGGTTTCTGTGATTGTTGATGAAAGTTATCGTCACTGAACGGATGTTAATGCGTGAGACATACTGTTTATTGTTTAGAAAACAAAACTGAACTTAACAGAATATTTTTAAGCATTTTTACTCAAGAATTATAAAGAAATCCAACAAATGTACCTTCGCGACATTATGTCCAGTGTTCGTGTTACATATTTTTATCATAACAAGTAGTAGAAATTACTTGAAATGCAGAAACATTTACAAGATGGTTACATTAAAAAAAGAAATGTTTTATTCATATTAAAAGTATCACATTGTATGAAAAGTTAAAGATAAAATCTAGAATTGCTGCCTTTGAAAACATCTCACTGAATCGCCAGGTCTGATGAGTGAAGACCATCACAGCTGCACTTTGACATTTTATTAATAGTCCTGCTAACACTGGAAAAACTTTCAATGAGCTGATTATTGGCAGTGAACATGGCAATTATGTACCATACAAGATCTATTTATATATCTTACTTTCAGTTTCATTATTGATTGTTTTACATTTGTCCTTTCATTTTGAAAGGGTGCCTGTCATCTATGGCTGCTTCTTCTGAGCCCTCTGGCTGCCATTCTTTACCAGTTAGGAAGTTTCCTAAACAGTCTGCAGGTTAGCAGCACAGGCAACTCCTTCAAAGTCATCTTTAAACACTAGCCCTGTAACTATGAAAAAAGCAATAGTTAGTTATTATTCAAATTCTTATTACTTTCATTTTCTTTCAAACCTTTAACAGATTTTTCAGCACTGGGGTACTAAAAGGCTCACTTAATTTGATTTTGGACAGATCATGTCTGTAACTGTAATCTAACCAACTATGCTATATATATACACGTAGATTGCTAGCAATATTATTAGATATATAAATATATCTGTCAGACTAAGTTTAATTGACATATTTCATATTTGTTGATTTCTTCATTCATTTTATTTTCTTCTCTGTGCTTCATTTAGTGTCTTGTGTGCCAGAAGTAAAGAAAAAGGAGACAATGGGTTCATCCATTCAGAAATGGTTTTCTCGTCTCTTTCAGCCCTCTAATAAAGGTCTGTCTATTTCTCTTTGTTACTAGAAGGAATAACAAAGAAGAATGCATTCTGAAATTTTATTTAACTGCATGTTTCCATACTTATACTGTATGTATCCTGGACTGTCTAACATTCTTTAAAATAAGTTTGACTATTTTAAACTAAATATGGATATCTGAGCTGGGGTTTTAATGTGATTTCTTTTTTTTCTGCTTTTGTTACAGTTTTAGTTATTGAAGTTGTTGGCTCAGTCAAAACCAGTATTACAGAGGTGATGTTCTTTAAATGAACTTTCCAAAAACTGAAGGATTACTTTATTATAATACAGAACGACCAGCTTAACAATGAGTCCAGAAATCTGGTTCTACTCTTTTGTCCAGTGGTCTCAAGAATTGGAACTGACCCAGGAGTTCTTCTGATGCCAGTGCTGTTGCCCGTTAGAAGCATTTCTGGGTCACACGGACGTCCCACATAACAGGAAGTGTATCTGCAGCACCCTCTTGCATTACTCACAGACCCCAGCAGGACTGCGCAACCACACTACAATTCCTGCCATTCCCAGCTGGTTCCCAAATGGGTGCAGATATCGAGAGCCACTGCCATCTAGTGACTCGGGGAATAAACATTCCCAGAGACAGTTCTTCCCTATCCTTCCCTTTCATCCAGGTGAGGGATGGTCATAGAAATATGTCCAGTTGGGACACCTGTGCATCTGCCTGGGGCTTTCCGCCTGGGCAAGGATTTTTATGGATGGCATGTCTGTCTATCCTCCTGGGAAGTCATTTTCAGGTCTGTCATCTTTCTCTCCCTTGATCAGGATGTCTGTGTATCATCTAGAAGCCTTCCATCCAGGTAAAGAACCATCCCTCTCCTGATCAGAATGACCATACATCCCGTGTAGCACTTACAGGTTATAGAAGAGAACCAAACTCAAAAACATGCTATAACATTTTTCAAAATTAATGTGATATGCAGTTTTATTTTTTCCCTTTATGTTGTATATTCACCACCGCCTTTGAAAAATACATTAGATATGCATACATACATGCATACTGTACACACACATACAGTATATATATATGAATATGAATATAAATATAGCACCCTCCACAATTATTGGCACCCCTGGTTAAAATGTTTCATGGGCTCCAAATAAATTCTTTTCTTTTCAAAAATATAGGCTCATAACGCAAATCCAATCTTTAATTGAAGTACATTTATTCATAGATTTTAGTCTCATCTGACCAAAGCACACGGTCCCAGTTGAAGCCCCAGTACCGCTTAGTAAACTCCAGACGTTTACGTTTGTGATTGTAGGTGAGAAAAGGCTTTTCCTTGTATGTCTCCCTAACAGCCTGTTGGCATGGAGATAGCGTCTTATGGTTGTCATGGAGACTTTGTGACTCCCCAACATACCACTTTTTGGTGCAGTTCTCTAACATTGAGATTTGGAGATTTTTTACTTCTCTTACCATCCTCCTCACTGTGCTTGGTGGCAAGATAAACGTGGGTCCTCTTCCAGCCTTGTTTGTCGCTGTTCCGTTGTTTTACACTTCTTTATTATTCCTCTGACTGTAGATACAGGCGGGTTTAGGCAGTAGCATTACCTGGACGTATAAAGGTCGACACACATCTCTTACTTGATTGGCATGTTCTCTTGTCTTTCCCATGTTGAAGAGTGGCTAAGAGCAATAAGACTCTGTGTCACCTCATATGTATACCCCAGGGACACAGGAAGTCATTAATTAATAATTAAAAGTTCCAATTTACTCTGATCAACTTTGAAAACTAATCTAGAAATTACAAAAATGCTTCAATTACATTTATTTTATAGGAATTGTTAGGGTGCCGATAATTGTGGCACACATGATTTCATGTAAAAAATGTATTTCTTAATTTGGGGTTTTATTCCCAATGAATAAATATACTTCAATTAAATGTTGGATATTTCTATTTTTGTGTTGTGAGCCTATATTTTTGGGGAAAAAAGAATTTATTAGAAGCCTAAAAAGACATCTTAACCAGGAGTGCCAATAATTATGAAGGGCACAATATATTTTGTGCCTAAGGAGTTTAAAGGCTTAGGGATAGAATAATATGAATGTCAAGGTGCACACTGTCAGCATTTTCTTAGCAGACTCTGTAAATAAAACAACTTTTCCTCTAAAGCATTTCATTTTTATTGTAACACAGGAAGCGAACCCTGGTCTCCTTAATGCGAGGCAGCAGTGCTACCACTGCGCCACCGTGCATAATCATATTTTCTAATTTTCCATGATATGCTCAGTGCAGTTTTAATGCAGAACAGTATTTAATTTTGGAATATATGAAATTTTCTTTGTGCCTGGAACAAGAACCCTGATTTTCCTTTGCCTGGCCAGACCCTCAGACCCTGCACTGCTCTTCTCTTCATTTTTGCTTAGGTGCATGTAAAACCTGAACATTTCAGTTCCACATGGGGCTTCAAGACTACAGTCCTTTTAAATGACACATTGGTTGATTTGTATGTGGTTTAAACAAACTAATCTAATATATAAAGCAGAGTCGATGTACTGTATGTATTTGAGTGTGTATGTATGTATATGTGTGTGTGTGTATGTTTGTTTGTTTGTCCACCATACAAATCTGCATCAGGCGTCCGATCACCACCAAACTGGGCTTCTTTGTGACCAGGAGGAGGAGGTCATGGGGTATGTTTGGTTGGAAAAATGTTCGTGGTGAAGCGCAGGGCACCTTTTCACCGACACAATGTTCGACACACGTCCCAGTATTTATCATTGACAAGAGTGCAGCACATTGCAACAGACATTAACAGCGGCGTCATCTTGCGGCATGTTTTGTCCCTGTGCATCACTCTTTACCCATGTTTCTTTAAATTGCCAAGAGATGGTGCAAGGCGGCACGGTGGCGCAGTGGCAGCGCTGCTGCCTCGCAGTTAGGAGACCCAGGTTCACTTCCGGGTCCTCCCTGCGTGGAGTTTGCATGTTCTCCCTGTGTCTGCGTGGGTTTCCTCCGGCGCTCGGTTTCCTCCCACAATCCAAAGACATGCAGATTAGGTAAATTGGTGATTCTAAATTGGCCCTAGTGTGTGCTTGGTGTGTTTGTGTGTGTCCTGTGGTGGGTTGGCACCTGCCCAGGATTGGTTCCTGCCTTGTGCCCTGTGTTGGTTGGGATTGGCTCCAGCAGACCCCGTGGCCTTGTGTTTGGATTCAGCGGGTTAGAAAATGGATGGATGGAGATGATGCAAGTGTCCAAGTATGAGAAGGCTGACTGTTTAGTTCAGGTGAAGGGGAACTGCCGTCGGATGTAAAATGTGAGCGACCCAGTGCGCGTAACTGGCTGACACACCAGCGTTTCCACAGGTCACACTCCCACATGCACTGATAGTGCTGTATTTCAGTCACCAACATCCGTTATATGGCAGCACATTTGAACAGAGACTCTCCTTAAAAACAGCATTCTTCCCCTACCATTTTCCCCTCAGGCAGCATTTATTGTATTTTACTTCTCTCTGTAGTTACCATCGCCAACGTCCATTAGATGGCAGCACGTTTTAAAACAGACGCTCCTTACAAACAGAGCACCCCTCCCGCCATTTTTCCCAGTTTGGTTTCAGTGCTACTCTTTCTCACTGGCTTCCGTATTTTTGGTGCTATTTGCTCGCTTTCCGACTCACAGTACGATTTCAGTGTTGTTCTTTCTGACCGACTGGTGCTATTTGATCTCTTTCCGATGAATTATAAATAAGGTAAATTCATCTCACTGTGGTGCTTATTCCGTCACGTAACACCGTGTAACACATTATAATTGCCCTACTTTTCGCTAATTTACCAATTCCACGAAAAAAGACGTAGAATTGGAAGGTCCACTTCAGATGCCAGAAAAAGGGTGTCTGAAACGCCATAACAGACAGAATCCAGAGTGGAGGAACTTACAATAAAATGTGAATCAGAAAACTGTTTGTTCTATTTCTATGTTTTGTTTCTTTCATTTGGAAAATTCACCGCTTATAGATTCCTGGGTAACGCCGGGTAGATAAAGTAGAAACCTTGAAAATTTTTTGAGAATTTATACTGTATCTTAAGTCATCATCATTAATTATGTTTTATTGTTTTGTGATCAATTTTTATTAAACATTTGACAAGACATATAATACAAGGGATCTGACCATCAAGACTCAACATAAATATTATAAAAGTTAAAGTACCACTTCCGGTTAGCAGAAATAGCCCAAAGGTTGATAGAAATCTATGTTTGTACCTAATACTGGTATGCAAAATTTGGTTGAAATAACTGAGGGTGTATTCATGTTATTGTGTTTACATACACACACACACACACACACACACAGAGACAGACATAATTAAAAAATGATATTTTCGGACTTGGAAAGGTCTAAAACATTGAGATTCATCAAAATCTCGACATATAATTTTTGGATGATTGCAATACTTTCTCTGTACTTTGTATACGAGAAAGTAAAAATAAGGAGCAATTCAATAGACAGAAAATAATATTCCAAACACTGTGTATTGACCAATGTCCACCCTATTCCTGCAGCCCCTATAAACCTCAAGATATCAGCAATTTCTTATTTTAGTGTTGATTGTTTGGTGTTGATACTGAGATATCTTTAAATTCTGTCTTTTACAAATTATACTGTATGAAAAACATTACATTGATAGATCTTAAACTTGCGTGATGTTATAATTGCATTTTTGGCTGACATTTTATCACCACTGGTCTGGTAGTCCAAACATTGTGATACCAAATGGTGTGGTTTTTAGATGCTGTCTCCATCTCCACTCCATCTCACACCTGTTCACTTGGGGTCAGAGGTAACACCGTCTGCACTTGTGTACCCCAAGTCCAATCCAAGCCAGGATCCTTCTCAAGTCTCAATGGCGGCCATGTGCCGAGGACAGTCCAGTCGACATGTTTGTTTTATTGACTCTCATGCACAATCTCTAAACCTCCTCAGGATGCCTCCACTCCATTTGTCACTATCTCTCAGGTTCTACCGAATTTCCATTCCTAAAACACCACCGCTGTGAAGATCAAATTCTGTTCTATCATTTAAAATGTACCTGATGCACATCAAAGTTGCGGTGTTTATGTTGTTTTATTTTAGAGTTTAAAGGCTTTAAGCTCAGTCTCATCTTTAAGGCAAACTACATGATCCACGGTGAGATCAATGGATTTACACCTCAAATGATATGTGAAGTATCAGTTATTGTTTTTATTTAATATGTAGAAATTTAATAATTTTATTAAAAAAACATTTTTTTTCAGATATTAAAGATGTTTTCAATTATTTTTGTCCTTAGTTGGTGTATATAGGAGGTCAAGAATTGAGCCATACACAGTAGTCCAGTCTTAAAGTTTCTGTTACTTTTTCTACTATGAAATGTTTCATCTTTGTGGTGCTGCCTCACGGCTTTTCTACTTCAGCTTTTAGAAATCAGTATAGACGGTTTACTTAAAATGAATAAGCATAAATTCTTTAATGCAAACTATTCTATTTAAGAGTTAATTCAATATTATTTTCTTTGTTTACAGATAATAAGAAGATCATTCTAGTTGTTATGCATCGCACCTAACCCTGATTATATAGTGGCAGACAGCAGCAGATTTGTGGATCAGGAAAATGTGGTGCTGACAGTCGACTGTCTGTTCCATGAAACTAATGGCTTACTCAATTGTAACTTAAATAAGGAGAGTTCACAGAAAGTTTGTGATTTTATATCTTGGTTTATTTGAACAAAATGGAATTAAGTGTTGTTATCTAGAGAAATGACATTTTCATGGCATCATCTATACTAATAAAAGGCAAAGCCCTCACTGATTGACTCACTCACTGACTCACTGACTGACTCACTGACTGACTCACTGACTGACTCACTCATCATTAATTCTCCAACTTCCCGTGTAGGTAGAAGGCTGAAATTTGGCAGGCTCAGTCCTTACAGGTTACTTACAAAAGTTAAGCAGGTTTTATTTCGAAATTATACGCATAACGGTCATGACTGAATCCTACTTACGTACATATATACGCCATAGCCTGCAGTTCGGCCGCTTTAAAGCGGAGTTCGCTCTACCTTTACCACACCTCCCACGAGTTGGCTGCCTGCCTATATTGCGTCCCCCATTCTCACGTCTCCCACGTAATTGACTGCCCACTGTTGTGGCACATTTTCTGATGCGCTAGACAGAAAAAGTTTGTCACGCTGTCGCTAAATACTTGCAGAAAAATCCACAAGTTAATAGACACGCTGTCACTAAAATACTGAGGCAAATACACAACTTCTTAGAGATGCTGCCGACAAGAAAGCAGGAAAGAAAGAAAGCAAGGTAAAGAAATGGAAAGAATATCTTATTAATAAATGGCTCAAATATATTCACATGTACTTAACCTATATTACAACTATATACACATATAAATTAGACACCCAGACACACACAATCCCAACACGTTCCCATAAAAGTCCTTTATCTGAACTTTTGATTTATATAAAGGAGAGTTGAGATCCGAGACTGTGTTTGTGTGTTTGTGGAGGATTGAGAGTTTAGGCGGGTGGGGAGTCACGCCATCATCTCCTCCCATTCACCTCATTTCATTCACTTCTTTTCGCTCTGAGCTGTGCTCCGCAGCCAACGTGATCTTGCAGAGACAACCTCGTGACACTGCTGCCAAATACTTGCAGAAAAATCCACAAGTTAATAGACATGCTGTCGCTAGAGTTTCTCCACACTCTGAATCCTCCAGGCACTCCTGAGCATAATCTAATTTTGAAGGTTGGGGCACCAATAATGTTACTGAGAAACTTACAGCCACCGAAACTTTGTAACGGCACGAGACTTCAGGTCACGTGTCTGCAAAAGAACCTAATTGAGGCAACTATTTTTACTGGCATTTGCTCAGGGGAGAGAGTTTGTATTCCTTGCATCCCCGTTATACCCTCTGATCTCCCATTTCAATTCAAATGCCTCCAATTTCCAGTAAGGCTCTGCTTTGCGATGACAATTAATAAGTCTCACGGACAGACCCTACAAAAGGTTGCCATTGATTTGAGGCAACATTGCTTTTCACATGGTCAACAATATGTTGCATGCTCAAGAGTAAGCTCAGCGCACATTGTGATCATATTACAACCGAGTGCCGAACTGACAACGTGGTATACAAAGAGATCCTTAACAAATAATTATTGGTATATTTTCCCTCAGTTTAAAAGGTTTACTTTTCTTCATAATAAAAATTTAAAAGCAGTACTTTGCCGCTGCTGCGCTGGTATTTTGCTAGTTTAATCATACAATATGTACGGCCACATTGTATATTGACTCTGTGTGACTTTATTTTTTCCAATTAGACGTCTCACTCCACAGGTCCTGAAAGAAGTGTGCCCTTTCTAGAATGGTGTGATGGTTTTGTAAATTACTTCTAGAGAGGAAAGAAGGAATGAAAGAGAGAAAAGTCTCATGAAATGTATTGTGTGTCATTAAATATTTTGATATGTCCTTCATTTTATTGTATTCTCAATGGAAAATGAATGTATTCACTTTGGACTTGTTCAAAAATAAAACAAATATCAGACTTTAAAGTTCTACAGATCATTCTAAACTTATTATAAATAATGCAGAATGGGAAGGGTGAGATGGGGGTCTGTCAATGCTGATTAGCCCAAGTAATAAACCCCTTTGCTGTGACCCACCTAAACAGAGCTCAGTGCAGTTGACATTACAGGTCAGATAAAAGTCTGAGCACAAATCTTAATAAAAGCTCCACTTTGACCACACAGATACTGAACTGTTTATTACTTAATTGGAGGTCTGAGGTGAGAACAGACATCTTCCACAGCTACCAATTCTTTTCTCTTAGCTTGGTTTACAATGTCATTTCCATACACAAGATGAAGTAGAGAGCTGTGAGACAAATCAAACTTATGTCTACTTTTACTTGGGCCTTTCTGTTGACCAGCCACAATAATCACGTTACGAGTCAGTTTATGTGTAGCAACAGTAAACACAATATAGGAACCTGTTTAGGTAAAAGTGTCTTACATTCCTGCTGTACTACTGTTCAGCTTTGTACTAAGGGAGATATTTAAAAGGAATATAAATAGAGATACCAGTTAAGATAAAAACAAAGAAGAATTTATATTTTGATAGTCATGGAACATGCAAGGTGATGAATATGTTCTTGTGCAACATTACATTTTGTTCATTACTGCTATGCTTTGTACACTTCCTTTTCTTTATCTTTCCCACTATGACAATGTACGGTCAGGTGCGCTAAGATTCACACTGTCAAGTTGACGGTTATTTATTTATTTTTATAGTGGATCCCAGGGACGTTCCCAGCCTTGGCTTGACCTGCACACACTCACAAACAGAGACAAAATACAGCACACTGGGAACTAACAGGAATTAAAAATATAATGAAATTAAATTTATACTAATAAAAGGCAAAGCCCTCACTGACTCACTCACTGACTCATCACTAATTCTCCAACTTCCTGTATAGGTAGAAGGCTGAAATTTGGCAGGCTCATTCCTTACAGCTTACTTACAAAAGTTGGGCAGGTTTCATTTCAAAATTCTACGTGTAATGGTCATAACTGGAACCTATTTTTCTCCATATACTGTAATGGATGTTAGCTCGATGGCCGTGGGGGCTGCGTGTGACATCATCACATTTCTAGACCGCGCCAAACTAATATTAAGGCGCTCGCTTTCTTTACATGTATACGATTATGAGGTCGTCAGGTCGGATTATGAAGACACGCACAGGAGTGGAGGACCGACAGTGCCATCCCGCCAGTTAATGGCAGGGCCGTCTCTCCAGTCTACACGAGACCCACCGCGACGCTCGTATCGTCAGCGAAGACATCTCTACACTATATAAAAGAAAAGGCAAGTTTCCTTTCTTTACACCTTTTTTCCTTTTATTCCCAACCAAAGCCTCTCTCTCTTAACACTGCAGAAGACACAAAAATGATTTTCTTTTAATTGCTGATAATGACAGTAAGGCACATTACCAGAGGCAGAAATTTGGGCGTTCACATAGAAAATGTAATTTCTATACCACAGCCGTCGTGTGGCACCTTTCAAAAGGGATCAACTACGAGATCATCCATATACATTTTAGCTGCTGTTAGTACTACTTACCTGTTGTGTTACACCGTCTTTAAAATGTAGTTTACCGAAACCACTCCAGTAGTGCTCAATGTAGCTTTACTTCTTAAAACGTTAATGTTTTACTGTTTAATAACTTATACACTACATCTTTTTTTTTTCCCTTGCACTCAGTGACCAAAGCTATACACACACATATAGACACATACATATACTGTATATACACATATATATACCTGTGTGTATGTATATGTATATATATACACACACACACACACCTATCTACATTATATATGCACACACATACATACACACACACACACACATATATATAATTTGTGTGTGTGTGTGTGTATATATAATGTAGATAGGTATTTATATATATATATATATATATATATATATGTGTGTGTGTATATGTAGATATGTATATAGATATGTATATATACTTTGTTTTTTTTGCCAGGCAGAAGGGAAGCTCTGACTGATATTCTAAGTTCCTCAACGCTGATCTGTTTACAAATTTTAATCTTAAATCTAAAATTAAATCTGAACTAGCCTTTCGCAGTTTCAGTTTTCTGCTTCCAGCATAGCTGATTAGCTCGGATTACAAGTGTTCTAAAATACTTTAATATTGGATAGAGAATATTAACAAATGATAAGCAGCATTATCCAAAACAGGCCAAAATATTTACCTCTATAAACAATTATGCAAATGAATTTAATGCATCTAAATATCTTATTGGAAACACCATTGGAAACAAATGCAGTGTTCTGTCCTCCCAGACGTTAATTTTAAAATGGATTTACCTAAGATATTATTCATACTAAAACATAATATTTATTGACAGTTTAATTTTCAAGCAGATAAAATTTAGGAAAGCAAAAGTGATATTAAAGTAAAAATGCTTCCTATAAACTCTGGTTTTGTAGTCCTTTAACTGCTGAATTTCTGCTTGTACCATATTTCTTTAGGAGTTGACATTTACAGATGGTAAACTGAAATATATTCAGAAGATTAGATTCTAACCTTGTGAAGCTAAATCGAGAACTTCACACAACTCTGCAAGCTACAACTAGCCCTAGATTTGCTTTTGTGCTTAGCTGTAACTCTTCTTCACTTATTATTATTATTATTATTATTATTATTATTATTATTATTAATAATAATAACAGGAACAGTGCAGTCTACACTGTTAGATGGCCTATCAATCCCAAACCACTCTGACTCCTAACCAGTTAGTTATCGTGAGCTTTAAAATGATGTAGTAAGCAGAGCAATGACAGGGGCTGTTGTAATGTGCAGTAAGTTGGTTATTGCTACATGAGGCTTTTGTCAAGCTTTTGGTTGTGGGGAAGGTATGAGGAGGTATGAAAGCCAGTTCTCACAGGAATCATTGCAAGTTATATTTTGTCCTTCCAAATAATCCTGCTTTCTCCTCGAAAATGGGAGCAGGCATCCTAACTTGGCAACCCTGCTCATCTTGACACAGCTTTTCTTGTGCTCCAGTCCATGAACCCTGAGATCTGTAGCTGATGCTTTGATATCGAGAACAGGCAGATTGACCACTTTTGTGCTGACCCAGCGTGCTCCCCATTGGCTCTGTTCTGAGACTTTTTAATTTTATTTTTGTTAGCTGTCTTGGTTGAAGCAGGTTGGATAATGTGTACATAAATAAATGAGACATACTACAGTGTCTATAAAAAGCATTCACTTTCTTGAAGTCAGTCATTGTCCAACCTGATTTATCCTAACACAGGGTCACGGGGTCTGCTGGAGCCAGTCCCAGCCAGCATAGGCGCAAGGCAGAAACAAATCCCTAGGCAGGGCACCAGCCCACTGCAGGACACACACACCCACATACACACTAGGGACAATTTAGGACCGTCAATGCACCTAACCTGCAAGTCTTTAGGAGGAAATTCATGCAAACACGGGAGAACATGCAAACTCCACTCAGGGAGGACCCGGAAGCAAACCCGGTCTCCTAACTGTGAGGGAGCAGCGCTACCCACTGCGACACCATGCCGTTATTTTTATTTAACACTGAAACATACTGGATTTATAGTATGTGCTAGCTGAACTTTAAAAATATCAAATCACTGAGAACCAGATCAATTGTGCAATGCTTGGAAAGAATGTTTTCTTTGTATAATTAAAAAAATCTTTTTCACAGTAAATGTAATACAGTAAGTTCATTAATCTTGTTACATTGAATTTCACTTTGGGATCAATAGAGTCACTTTTTCAATTATTCAAGCTAGTTGATCTTCAACCAAAACCTGATGAAATGGATCTTTAGTGAGCAAATAACACAACTTTTTGATTCATTTTCTTGTTACCAATTCAGAAAGTATAGCATTTCCAGTGCCCTGAATTAAAAATAAGGGTTAAAAAGGTACATAATAACTTAATAGCTTTGAGCAAATATTGTTATGTTTCCGCCAGGTTCTTACCATGTCTAGTGTTCAAAATTTAGTTTTATATCTTTTTGCTCATGTTTGATTCATTTGTTTGTGTTATTATTGTTACTTATGTCATGATCTGCATCATTCTGTGTGTTTTCTGTTCTAGGGCAGTAGATGTAGTTGTGAACTTGAGTTCTTTCAAATAAAACAACAAAAACTGTTGCAAAAAGCCATAAAATAGAAGGATCTGCCAAGCTTTGGCTTGCATGACAAAAAGATAAATGAAGAATATTTATAAAATTAAAGTTTTTTTTTTTTTGCGAAAGCACACAGAACCTACAAAGAGCACAAAAGGCCAAGAAATTGTTACTCTCACAAACAGGGAATTCAATAGCAAACAGGTGTCAATCCCCAGAAAGGTAAAAACAAAGCAAAAAGTCAAAATCCAGTTATTAAAGAAAGCATAGCAAAAATCACAGAGAGGTCATCAACGTCCAGTTCGTACAAATTACCTCAAGGGTTTATGTGTTTTCTCAGCATTTATAGGGTTGCGAGCATTCCCTTGATGGAAATGGACAGGTTGCCCTGGCTCTTAAGAAAGCACCCACAAAGTACACATGGCACATAGTAGAAGCATGGACACATGGAAATTAAATAATACACAAAACTAATAAAAAACACAGAATGCAAATAATTCACATACATAACAATTTTGATACAAACAAACAAGTCAAACATGAACAAAAAGACATTAAACTGGAATATGAACACCAGTTGGGAGAAGGAACACTAAGTGAAACATAACAATGAAAAAGTGAACCTATTGAAAAGCCATTCACCACACTATGAAATAAATTTTTATTCATCGACCAGCAAAATCCTTCAATTTTGCAATCTCAGGATTTTTACACCCAAAGCTTTGTTTTCAGACAGTGTTTTGTTATGAAGCAGCAACACAAAATAGTGAAAAGAGGGAACATGCCTAAAAATAAATGAAAAACCGGGCAATGCTCCATTAGTCAGCTACAGAAATAGCCCTCATCCCTGGTGTCTGAATTGGATACAACATGGGCAACTTTAACACCATCAAGTTAGTAGACAGACCTAGCGTAATACTAGAATCTTCTGAGGAGAAAGCACACCAGGCACCATTAACTTGAAGAGGGAAAACTGCTATGCTTTATTCAAAACAACACACAAACCAACTATTGCACCTTGGACCTTATCGCCCCACTCAGAGCCCATCAGGGGAGGTGAACTTGACACCCGTCAGGGGCCCGAGCAGTAGGAAGCTCTCTTGCGAGGCTAAAGCTGCGGTGAATGAAATGGAAATCCTTGCAGTGTTCAAATCAGGTCAGCGTTGCAAAGACAAAGATGTCTTATTGAGTCCGACGATGATCAGGAATTCAAAATCCAGAAGTAAAATTCAGAAGAGGCACGCTTCACGCTATGATGGATTCCTTAATTTCAGAATTGTCTGGGCGTTTTGAAAGCCTAAAAACATATGTTGCCTTTTTGTCCAATTATAAACTTAGGAACATGAGAACGGAGGAGATCTTAGCCTCTTGTGCAAATTTATATGCAAAATATTCAAAGGATCTGTCACATTAGTTGAAAGATCAGGTGATTCAGGTCAAGATGTTAAGATCCGAAGGTGGGCACTATGATCATTGATATCATATCATGAGATACACATACAGAAATAAAAGCGTTGCAAAAAATACGTTGACTCTGTTAGTAATTTTAAGTCAGAGCTACCAGACCCTCCACGCATCATGAGACACAACATGCGTACGATGTTATAAAAATTTTATTATGGTTCCGTGAAATTTCAATGTGATTAATGTTATGCTTGAGTGTGGCATAGGCACGCCACTCGATCAGTTTGGGAGGCCAAATTATCGTAGCTCAGCCATAATTGTCAGAGGCCCAAGATTTTCTGGTGGCAGAGCTGCCCCACTTCCTGCCACATTGGAGTGCATTTTATTATGTCTTATAAAACTCTAAAAAGAAAATCACAAATGGTTTCAAAACAACAGGCATACAGAACAGGGACAACAGCAGAAAATATGCTTCTGGAAATCTTGCATTTATATAAAAGTACAAGTCAGTCAGAAATTTCTCTAGAGTTTGTCTGGGTACCAGCTCATGTTTTGGTGAAAGGAAATGAAATTCCAGATACATTAGCTACAAAAGCTATAGAAAAGGAAATATTTGAAATTGAGTGGAAAAAGGAGGAGGAGGGTTGGAAGCATATGCACTGATACAGGTTGCAGTGAAATTAAAAGTAGTATTAAAAGACAAGTTTTGCAGTTATGGCAAAATAAATGGGAAGGAGCAGTTAAAGGTAGACACTTGTATGTGATTCATAATAATGTTACCTCTTTTAAATATGTAAGTTAAAGCAGAAGAGAAGAAGTAACATTAAGTAGACTAAGGCTAGGCCGCAGTGCCTTAAATCAAGGACTGGATCTAACAGGTCACCACAGAGATCGAAAGTGTGCAAAATGTGGCTTAAAGCAAACAATCTAGCATGTTACTTAATTGTGTTCAGTATAAAGTCAAAGGTGTACATTGAAGAAAAAGACAACAGTGTAGATAAATACATGGAACTAATGAAATTCATAACAAACATAGAATTAGGACAAAGAATTTAACATAATAAAAGGAATGAGGAAATGTATGTGAAAAGAGAATGCAGGTAGTGAGGACAGGGTGGAGTATCCAAACTGCCATAAAAGAGAGGAAGCAATAGGGACAATTGCAGTAAACATTTTTGTGGTAATTCTTCTATTTAATTGGGGACACGACACCTTAACATTATTCAATGTTATTGTCTGTTATACCTGCATTTTTATCACTCTTTAATTTAATATTGTTCTTTATCTGTATGCTGCTGCTGGAGTATGTGAATTTCCCCTTGGTATTAATAAAGTATTTATCTATCTATATATCTATTTGGACTACATTTTGTAAACACATGAGTAAAACAAAAGTTTAAAACACATGTATTTAAAACATGTAAAGTTATAGAAATTAAATCGCGGCCAAAAACAATCAACCAGTTGTGTTCTTTAAGACAATACGAAGCTTAAAGCCTGCGGTATAATAAGTAACACTCCTTGTTTGAATGCAATTTACAGTGTTGTTACTGTCCCGTGTACAGCTAGTAGGCTACAGCGAATTAATTCTTACTTTCGTATTTTAATCAACACGTAAAACGTTGGCACTTTATTAAATAAACAAACAAATAAATAAATAAATAAACTATTGCAATAACCCTGGTTTGCGGATGACGGAGAAATGCAATTTGCCTCTTCTTGTCGATTGCTGGCGAGTGGCCCTAAAAGTCCCGTTGTGGTTTCGTTTCGGCCATCTTGCTTTGATCTTAATCGGCGACACGGCCCCTGGTGCTTTGTTCTTTTTATCCGTTCATACACGTCGCCCGGCACTACCTAAGTCAGGCTATACATTCAAGGATCTCCAATAGTTACACATTTTGGCCGATGGGTTTCAGCAACCGGGAAGACGTGATCGAAGTGCTCACATTAAGCGCCGTGTCAACGCTTTACCCCCTGCTATACACAAGGAATGCAGTTGGCTTTTCCTGGTATCCCCGACCCGTCGGATAGTCCTGAGGAGTGTGTCCCTCTCAGGTCCGGAAATTATTAAATACGTGTATGCGTTTGGTGACATTATCTTATTAAAAATATGTGTCGCATGCGAACAAACTGTATTTCACCATGGTGTGTTCAAATGGTCTGCTCGAGTTTTGTAGCGCTATAGCGTTTTGTTTAGAAACAAAGTTAAAAAACTTTGGGGTTTTCACGATGCTGAAAAGGAAATACGCTATTAGTCACAGCGTCTCAGTGCAAACTTAAAGATGGCCACACAGCTTTTAGCACCTCTCGGTCACCGTATTCAAGGCCGTCCCTGCTCATGCAAATTAGGTACCAGTTGGTAAATCAGAGGAGCGACGCTAACGGAAGTCTGCCGGATGGAGGAGGTTTGAGTGTGTCAAATCGATTACCCAATAATGCACTAGAATTTGTAGAATTGGGCGGGATTTTGACTGTGATTGGGCTAAAACGTTCTTGTCAAATTTGTCACCCCTGGTTGCTCTCTGGCCCTCCAACAGTGGAGCAAATGTAAACAGAAAGTGCCCGTCTCTTGAGCTACCGTGTGTCTGAACAGTGGCTGCAAAATGTACATGTTCCTGAATTCTTCTGGATAATGGACCGTTTGTTCAATAAAGATTTCATAACATATCATGGTGATAGAGAAGTTTATACCTACGCCACATGAAAAAGCGTGACCAAAAAGGAAAAACAAGAGTTAAGTACGAAGCGTGAGAATTATATGCACATCTAGTGCAATTATTTATATATTTTCTTTAAAAATCGCAAAAATAGATTATTTTGGAGGTTGCAAATTTTACAGTACGAATTGTGCAATTCTTGCGTCAAAAATCATAGGAGCGAATGAGCATTTCGAAGCGACATAGCTACGGATATTATGGATACTTTTCACATATATTGTGTATGTATTGATTATGTGTTTTGTAAAATGTGTTTCAATTCTGATATTTATTAAGGTGTCAATCACATTTACTGTAACTGAAGCCTAGTTAGCCTATAGGAAAATCCGGCCCTGGGTTTATTGCTCTTTCGCCCTAACTGGACAATGTAATCTAAGAAAAAACAACGGTGTCCAAAAAAAAAGACGAAGAACAATCACGTGTCAAACACCCTATAACTCCGTCTTCTTTGTTTTCTTACCAAAAACCAACAACAACAACAGAACTTCCTTAACAATTTCCCGCCCCCAACACCCCAGTGGCTGCTTCATTTAAGAGTGACAGATGGGTTGTCTGCCCGCCGCTCTACACAGCACTCTGATCAAGCTAATTAGCATGGCTTTTAGGACACACTGCCTCGGTGGTAATTTCTTTCCCAGACTGTTAACAATACATTTTGTGTTAAATGCCTCTTAAATCGCACAGTACCTGTACAGTTAACCTATTCATCTCAGGTATCTACTCATAACAGCAGTGTCTTGGCTGGGTAAAACATGACCTTCCGTCTTGGTGGAAGGACCAGTACTTCTGTGACCATCACAAATTACAATCTTAAACCTGCTAAATCCAGTTCAGAATCAAGGCAGGCAGCAGATGTCAGTCCATCCACTCGTATACACAATCTAACTCGCATTTACACATGGTCACCTAAGAGTCATCAATTAACCTCATTAACCTGCTCATCTTCAGGATGTGGGAAAAATAATAGGAACACACAAGAATTCATACTGGCATAGGGAAAATTTCCATGAAAAAGACACACAGACAATATGTGGATATGGTATATGAATAAATAATATTTATGTAGAATCCTTGCATAGCACAAATAATAAGCATTTTGCAAGCACAAAGTGAAGTGTTCTGTAAAAGTACACAGTTTAAAGGTTGAAAAAATGCACAAAATTATAATTGTTTGTAACCCAATGCATTTTACTCCAGTCCTCAGATTTTCTTCAGTCTTTCCTCAAAATGTCTTTCACCTTCAGACTCTGAAAGCAAGCAAACTTAAATAATTAACCTGTATTATCCAAGAGCAGATAGGCTCAAGCTACCCAGAGACACTAATAGCAAATTGTGGCAAGTTCACCTGGCAGCATATTTTTGAATGGAAACTCTTCCGAGATCTAAGCAGATTCATTTAGATTAGTTGTCCTCACCATTTGGAGTTAGACACAATACAGCTAAAATCATGCACATCGTTATTGTATCAATTTTGAATAAATGTGAATTAAGAAAATAGGACAGTGGACTATAAAACAAAAGACTAATGCTTTAGTCTCCACCACTTAACTGCCCCTGCTGTTAACCATGGGTGTCATAGTCGGGTGAAGTGATGATTACCCAGGGCCCAGTGGGGATGGGGGGACTCAAAGCCTAAAATGAAAAGGGCACGTGACAGACATGAATCGAGAGGAAGAAGCCCACAGAGACTACTTATGTATAGGGCCCAGAGTTCTGCGCTTCACCCCTGTGTTAATATTCTAGAACTTGTACAACTATGACAGTAAATGTACCATTGAAATAAGCAAATGAATTATCATGCAAGAATCGAAAGTCACATCCAGATCTCTGATTTATCACTGCTTTATCTACACTTTCAAAGCCAGCTATGCTGGCCATGTTCATTTTGCTTCCTATGTCTGACTAAACAACAGCTTACACTGGAGGTATTTCACTTTCCTCTTCCGATATAAGTTCCAGACTTGGACTGGATACTCAACTGTTTCCTTTGCAGGACTTCACATGTACCCCATGACAGCCAACATCATCAACACCAAACCCAAAGACAGCAGAACCATTTTCAGCTGACAGAGACCCACACCTGAAGATGGACCTGCAAAGGCAGAAGAGGCTGTTATTGTTTTCCAATTTTAAATAATAGGGATTTTATATTGGTTAAATGGCTAGCTACTTTATTTACACTCCAGTTTGATTTATAACTAGCATTTGCATGCCCTTGCAGTGTTTGCATGAACATGAACACGTTGCATGTTTGGTGTTCAAGCAGCCGAGGCAGGCACATGTAATTTCTCCCTTTCCAGATTACTATATTGCCTCCCTGTAGTGGAACATATTAAGTTCAGATCCTTGACACCTGCATACAGAGTAGTCAACAGGTCAGCAACTAAATACACGAAAATGGTTGTGAGGCACTATGCTCCTTCTTGACCACTCAGACCTACTGATGAACAATGTCTGGTGATGTCCCTCTGTGGCATCAAATCTCTCTCCAGTCTTTTTCATGTGTAGCTATTGGAACAAGCAGCAGTTACATTTTAATTCTGACTCCCTTAAAGATGTTTAGGAGGTGTTTGAAAGCATTCTTTCTTGGTGAACTTCTAACAGATATTAGCTGTCAGGTTTTTAAAATCTAGGAATTACTAAACTTTGTATTTTGTTCTGATCTCTTCACTTGTGACAGTCAGTTTTGCAACGTGTCCTGTAACACTTGTCCTCTGACATTAGTCTCTGTTTTCACCTTTCGTCCACACCTCACCAGAATTTTCAACCCACGAAAATAGAGACTTTTGAAAATGCTCTCCAGAGCCGTATACTTCAGAAAACACTGGCTCAGCATTTCAGTGTGAATGGTGGAAAATGCAGTTTTTTAAAAACAAACTATAATCGTACTCTGATTGGTTCATACTTATTATGTGACCCTTCCCTGATGGAGTCCTGCCCACTACAACATCTCATTACCTGACTGATCACCTTTCGTGGAAGAAAACCATATTCCAGCATAGCAGACACAGAACAACCTAAACATAAAATGCACAAATGAAATATCACAAAGAAGACCCACAGTCAGAAACTGAACCAGAGTCTATGAATGGTGAGGTAGCAGTGCTGACCTTTAGTGAACCTACATACATCAAAATCAAACAAATTTCTCTCTTTTTTACAATCTATTTTCAAATATTTCATTGATTGCATTTACAAGAAATAACATAGACTTAAGTTTATTTTAATTTATTTTGTGTGCTTTCATGGTTTATTTGTTTAGTGGGAATGTCTTGGCATGCTACCTCCAATTTACAGTATACTTATATGCTTCACAGGTTCATGTCACTGAGTAAGGTTATGTAAGAAGAAGACCTTTTATTAGAGGAGTGGTAAAGAGAGCAGCTTACCTGAATGTCTGATGTATGTGATCTGTGACTGAGTCAGAGAACTGTGATTCACCACACATTCAATCACCACTTCTGAGCTCCACTGGGAGGTTCTGATCTTTAGAGTGGAGCTGCTGCTGTAGGTGCCATTCTGGAGGAGATTGCGTGACCCCTGCTGGATAATGTGGGGCACTTCAACAAAGGTGAGATTCCAGGTGAAGAACACATTGGAAGGGTAGAAACTCACAGCTGCAGGTCAGGATCAGGAGATCAGGTGTATCAGGTGATATGGAAGAAGTAA
>NC_053163.1:19286314-19305476 GCF_016835505.1 Polypterus senegalus
TTTATACATGTGTCCTGGACGTCTGTCTGGTGGGTTCAACAGGGCAACAGCGACCCATAAGCGTCCACAACAGCAAAACAGAAACATACATAGGCTTCAGAAACATTGTGGGCCAATATGACCATCAGTGCTTGTCGATGTATGCAGCAATGTGTAATCTGTACTGTTGGATTTTGTTGTTTTACACATGAGACAAACCCCTTTTATTATCCATCATTGCCACAGCACCATCCATGCAAACACTAATGCAATTGCTCCATCAAATACCGTAAATTTTGAAGAAATGATCTGTTGCTTGAAAAAATTTCCTCCAGAAGTTTTTACAAAATAAATCCTGTTCTTTTAAGCAGTCCTCATCAACCAAACATACAATACCTATTATTTTTGCTTGTTTTGAATTGTTGATTTGAAGTGAAAATTTCTCAGTCGTTTTCTGTTTTTAAATCAGTGTTTCCAGAATATCACTCCACGTATTGTCAATACATCTTCTAACAGTATCAGCTGACAAAGACACTTTGCTCACTTCCATAACTTTATTAGGCCCAAGCATTAATCGAACAATTTCCATGCACGCTGGTTTAATTAGTGTTTCACCAAAAGTATGTGTTTTTATCTCGACTTGCAATTTATTTTGCAACATGGTAGCTAACTTCTAATACTTTTCAGAAACTGTCATAATCTCATCAATTGCCTGCATTTTAGATTTTGATTTAAAATCCAATGATAATATTGTTTGTCATTGTTGGAGCAACTGGAAAGGAATGTTTTGATTTCAGATGAAGAATCAGTTTACTTGGCACCATTGCTTTGTTAGAAAGTTGTTCTCTGCAAATTCTGCATTCTGCTAAGAGCTGTGACCACTGCTAAATGATTTCCCATCTGCACAATTGTTGCCTCCCCACCACCTCGCCTCACGCACGGGTCAGTGAAGGGATTACATACACACTTGTGCAAAGTCACACATATGTAGTACTGAGCACACTCATGAGTGGCACCCCATGATATAAGTGCTCACCATAAACCTTGTGCTTTTACTCCATTTGGAAGTATTGCACCTCAGCACACTTGGCATTGTCGCCATGGCCCACACCAATCGAGGAGCACTACGTTAGTTTACAGTTTGTTTCCTGTTTTATCGTAAGTGACACATATTCTATCCTAAATGCAAAAATGCATTTTTTTTTCTACAGCTCTACAGTATTATGCATAACACAGTAAGAAAAGAGAGGACTCCTCTTTATATTTGCTTTTTATATGATGAATATAAAATGCATATATGAGTTACAAGATTAATGGAATACAATTTTCTGTTCTTTTCTTTTTCACACATTATCTAAAGTAAAATACCATTTAGGTTAATATTGTGCTTAAAGTTAGAAGGCCTAGTATTCAAATTATTTTTCTGATTTTATGGCGTTACCCTTCATTATTGATATTACCCGCTAGAAATTGATGATCGCAAGACCTTTGGGTATTACTGAAGGTAATGAAATAATCTCCAATTAATTAACACAAAATAAAAATGAGAAACATATTAAAAATAAAAACATATACTGTTAATATGAAATGCAAGCATATTGCAATTAAATAAAATAAAATAAACCTTGAGTAATTTGCACTTGATATCGGATCGGTAATTTCAGAATTGATGTGAGCAACACCCCAGAGGATGTGACAGTAAAATTATAGCTACCAACTAACATTCAATTCAGAGAAGAGAAGCAAAGTATTTGAAAATATAAATGTTGACAGAGAATTCATAGAGATTTGACCAAAAGGACATACACTGGAATGATAGCCCTGAATAAAAACTTTACTGGGTGCCATTCTGCCTCTGGTATCTCTTTGTAGTATCTCACCAATTACACTTTATTTTGGATATTTTTGGATCAAAGCTGTTAGGTTGGTTGATATGATGCAGTCATGCTCTTAAACTTATCTGTAAATACTGCTTTACTTTTAATTTGTTTAACAATATTAATCAATTGACAAAACAGCAGTAGCTAAATCTGGAAAAGATCAACCATTCATAGCTGTGGACCAAAGGGTATCAGTGAAGAGGTGTCTATTGTTCACTCTTCCTAATATGTCGGTACAGATAAAGCAAATCAACCTTACCGGTCTCGCTGGTTTTCACAAACTCTGAGCAGCTGATCTTCTTCAGACTTTCATTCAACCTTAAGCAGATTTAGCCTCAGTGTCTCCGATACAAAATGCTCCTTTACAGCAATAATGGGTGTGCTTTCACTTACAGAAGGTACACACAAAGACTGGACATTCTACAGTAAGACAGTGAATAGAAGATGAATGTTAGAAATATTTGTCTATAAAACAGATCTCCTGGTCAACTTTCAGTTTAGTGAAGCAGTGATATTACCTGCAAGAAGCAGATGTCATCACCTATCTGTGAGATCAATTCTAGTTCAGTATTTTTCCTTTCCATCTCCTTGATCTCCTTCTCTAGTTGGTCTCTGACCTCTGCAACCTTTGTCATTTCTGTTTTCTGATGTTCTTTAATCATGGAAATCACTTTTGATCTCAGTCCACCAATGGACTGAAGCAACAAATCGAATGTCTCCTCATACTCCTGTACTTCTTTCTCTACGGTGCTCTAATTAATTAAAACAAGAGAATTTGATTCACTCACATGCACTTTAGAGACACTGCTGAATTCTCCCAGCATAATCACATAGTGATGTCAACTCAATGACAAACACATAACCAGAAATGTATTTAGCTCAACTGATCTGGAACTTGTTTTCAGGTCTACAATTGGAATGAGTGCTGGAAATTAGCAATGGCAAGAGCAAATGGTTGCTGCCATCTTAATGCGATATTATAACATAGTTAACATCAGCCAACTTGTAATGTAATTTCTATTTAGTACATACAATTAACCAATTTACTCTCAAAAATCTGCAAATGAAGCCAGCAATGTAAAAAAATGATTATAAACGTCATGATAAATAACACATAGAAAGGACAGTAACACATGAAAGAAAACAGAAATCACAAATATATAATTCAGTTTGTGCAATCTTTCCTTGTACAAGCATGACGTAAGTGTAGAGTATGTGTCAATTATTTTAATCCTATGACATGCACATTCCTTACCCAAGAGTTACACAAAGCACTGGAGGATTTCCTTAATCTTTGTAAAATCATCTTTGGCACCAGCCAGCTTATTATTACTGAGAAAGCAAGGGCCAAATAGAAAGATAAAAATAGAAAGTCAAAGAGTCAGAGCCTAAGTGCTAATACACTGTAGGCCAAAAATAAAGACTTGCAAAAGACTGAGAAAATATCGACCATCTTTGACGATACATTTAGGCAGGACCTGTTTAAATTTAGCTGTGCCTGTCACATAGTGTGACATCCAGGACTGCAAATCATAAACAACCCACAATCACATTGGAGTAAAGAGACTAAGAAATGGCAGTGCCCATAAGAAAACATTTCTAAAACATGACATGAAAAAAATATCAACAAGCCCTAAATACATATTGAATGTAGATAATGAACTCTCCATGTTTCAAAAACAAGATAAAAATCTACACCACCTAAAA
The DNA here is from genome assembly GCF_016835505.1 of Polypterus senegalus. Classification (NCBI taxonomy): domain Eukaryota; kingdom Metazoa; phylum Chordata; class Cladistia; order Polypteriformes; family Polypteridae; genus Polypterus; species Polypterus senegalus. The sequence goes on from NC_053163.1 coordinate 19,289,881, forward strand.
AAATATTTTGAATGTGTGTAAGGACATAACTTGACATTCATCTCTGATTGCAATGAACCAGTTTTTTAAAAATAATTTTTCATATATAAATAATCCTTGAATTGCTACAATTCTAGTGGATGGAATAATGAATTTTAGTTCCTGAGAACCTTCAAACACAACAGACTGACTGGAAAGTGGGCCTGCTTTTGTAAACCACAGATGATGCAAATGAAATAACTGGATATGAATTTTATATGCTCATGTTATTGATGTTTGTATTATTTTTTGTTTATTATTATTATTATTATTATTATTATTATTATTTATTTATTTATTTATTTTGTCTGCTTTATCATTTGGATTTTTTCCCTGCCTTGCAGTTTGTGTTTTCTGTTTTAAATTAATTTCTTGTTTTGACCCACATACTTACAAGCACAAATACTTCTAGCTTTGATATTAGAATATTTTTGGATTGTTAATCAGAATTTTACAATATTGATTCAGAAGCACTAGACACCAATTATGACCTTCTCCATAACATTCCTGGTTCCAAAACTACAGAGAGAGAACTTCATCACTGAGCGTGACATTCTGCTGCACATTTCTGTCTGCTCCACTCATAACTAAGCTGTGTTTGTCAGCTCAGAGAATTGGGTTTTCAGGTTACTAATTTTATTTTGCCTGTGGAACTCCAATTTTGTTTTAGGCTCACACTTATATTGTATACTGTTTGTTAGGATAACTCAACAATGAAAGAATTATTGGTCCAGAAATATTATGAATGGAGAGACAGAGGAAAAAACATCAAACAAAGGAAAAGGGACAAACCAAACTTGTGACCAAAAGGCAGCTAAGAAGGAAAACCTACAAAACCACAAAAGGCAGATACTCTAAATACTACACAGTAAACTTGTCATTAAAAAGAAAAAAAAAACTTTATCAGGAAATCTGGGAAATGCTGCACTCTTCTTCTGCCAGTCATTTGAAGTTTTTCTCTGTGACACTCACCTTCACTTGCGCCTCCATTACTGTCACCTCCTCCAATGTCTTCCTTTTATTCTGCATTTTCTCCTTAACATCTCTACGTAATGTCAGCACTTCAGCCTGTGGGGAGACAGACAAGGACTGCAGATATTAGTTGGGTCTAACGCTGATCAATGTCCAACAATCTAGATTTATTGTTACATCAAAAGTTTATTTTAAGAAGTATTTGTAAAATTTTGGACAGAAAGGAGGAAAGTGTGAGGCTGTTGTAAATTTAATGAACTCGGAATGATTTTCTAAAGTTTTGCTCCATATTTTACACCCAAAATTACCAAAAGCTGTTGTTGCTACATATCCACTCAAATAAATCTCAAAGTGAACACAGTTGTGATTCTTAAATGCATGCATAAACATCCAGAAATCCAGAGCTGCTGTTAGTAAATATGAATCACCACAAACTGATAAAAGCAGAGATATTTGTGTCTGACATGCAACTCAAAACGGAAGTTTTCCTTGGATCAAAAATTGCAATGATGAGTCTAATTACTGTATATTCACACAGAAAATATCACCTGAAATGTGTTGCGAAAGTGGAAAAATCAAATTGTCACCTTTTAAGACTTACCTGAGCTGTTCAAACTTTAATAAAAGTTAACACACATACTCACAACATTCTGTCTGTGCTATAAGAAAAAAACTACATACATTTTATTGAAAGAAGTGCTTACTTAGTTACATAGAACTTTGTACACGCACTGTCTTATGAAATTTTCTGGCTGAAGTTGGAATACCCAGCGAGTTTCATTATAAATACCCTGTAGAATTGGTTAACACAGGTAATTAAAATAGATGAAACAGATGGAGAATTTTAAGCTGATGAAGTGCTGTATGTGCTTTAATATAAGTAGACTGTTAAATTTAAAAGGATGCTATGGCTAGGACTGCTATCTTATGGCTCCAGGACCCCATTTCAGATCAATGTCTGTATATAATCTAGATGTTCTCTATGTGTTTCATGGGTTTAATACTTCAACCCAAAATGTGTATGTTAGGTTAATTGATGACTCTGGTGTTGTAGTGATGAGTTTGAGTTTTTCCTCTGATGGACTGACACCTTTTGGTTCTTGTACTTTGCCAGGTGCTGTCCACACCCTGAAGCTTTTAATGGGAAAAGCAGGATAGATGGATGCAGAGTGGTGACTTGCATTGTCCAATGTTATAAACCGAGCAGTATTTCCAATTATAATACCTGCTACACAAATTAACAAAATTCATAGCTGTGGGTGAAAGAGGCTATTGTGATGGCATTCATCAAACCTCAGCATGGGGAGTCAGTCATTGCAGGACCCAGACGAGCACAATAAGCTAATTTCAATGGGCAGTCCACCTAACATCCACTTTTTGAGGACGTGGCAAGAAAAACCAGAGTATCAGTGAAAAACTGTCAAGGCTTGAGAAAAATAAGCAACCTCGTCTTAAACAACTTGATGCAAAATGTTGCACCCAGAATATTGGATTAATGAAACAGAAAAAAGATAAACAATAATAATTACATCATGACATAAAAATAAAATGACATTTTAAAAAAGATTCATTATTAATTACAATTAAAACTTCTTTCAAGATGGTGGGCTCAATCCCACAAACAACAGAGTTCAGTAAGACCCAAGCCCCATGTTACCTGCCTCTCTTGTCTCTCTGTATCTGGCGTCACCATGTCATGACTCCTGTGTTCAGTCATCGCACACAAACAGCAGATACACGTCTGGTCAGTCCTTCAGTAGACTTCCAAGGCCTTCTGATGCTTCAAGCAGAGTTTCTCGTTAAGATTAAAAACTGGAACTTCCAGCTTGTGTTTCCTCAGCGCTTCAGACACCCTGTGAGGTTCGATGTGAGTCTCGCAGAAGGAGGCCTAGTAAGTCAGACAGGTCTCCACAGCTCTCTCCTTTGTGCACACATCACAGAGCACATCAACAGGGTTTGTCTTGTTGAGTTCCTCTATCACTTCAGCCAGCACAGTGTTTCTGTGAAGAACAGGCCTTAAGACAACGATCGTCCTGCACTGGGGGCAGATAAAATTTTCAGTCGTGTCCCAGTAGTATTCAATGCACTGTTTACAGTAGTTATGTCCACAGGTAGTGGTCACCGGGTCCTTCAGACACTCTTGACACGTGGAGCAGATGAACTGATCAGGAGACACTGAAATATTTGCTTCAGCCATCGTATTTATAAAGCACCCGCTGCATTTAGAATTTCAGTTTCAGTGGCAGTGATAAGTTACATTCACATCTCTGTAGTTCTGAGTTTAGGAAGTGAAATCTGAGCCTGCAGGCCTAATGATGTCACTGACTACATCCAAACAGGAAAGGCAGGTCAGAAACATTCCTAAATGAAAAAACAAAAACTGACAGATGAAGTCTTGTGTCTATTTTAAAAGAACACTAAATAAGAACAAATTCCATCCAGGAATCAGAGTGGGCTCTCCCATCCATCTGTGACGATGCAGGTTCGCTGCATACTCCCATCTAACTTCAGGTAGCCCTTGAACCCGACACCGTCGTAATGTCACCGATGAGCTCGGCAGTGAGGCATAACAAATGGAGCAAGGGATGGTGTAAAAGTGTCAAGTGCTTTTATTAAAACCAACAATCAACAAAACAACAATCAAAAACAAGATGTCCAAATAAAGAAGTGCAGTGCATTCAAAGTCATTAAATAAATAATCCATAAAACAGAGGTGAAATTGTGGAGGTTAAAAATATAGAAAAAAGCAATCCTTTATAAACGAGGTCAAACAATGCTGGAAGCAGACTCCTTTAAAACAACACAGCCTGGTGTTTTCTTTAGCTGGCGGCTCCCTGTTTCTCCCATATGGGCTTCTCAACAGGAGAGTCGCCTTTTCTGCAGCTGACCTCACTACTGTCCGATTGTCTTCTGTTCCCTGGCTTCATATGACTACTTTACCAGACCGAGACTTGGGTTCCTCAACAGCCAGGTCGCTCACGCTGAGGTTCACCTTTCTAAGACTCCACTACTCCCACTGCCATCTCGGCCTTACACAGCTAGCTGTCCTCCTTCTCTGGTCACTCCAGCTCTTTGATCACTCAGCTGGAGTGACCGCCCTCTGCCCCACCTAGTGTTGGCCAAACACCCCTGCTAGGGCTTGCTGTCCAGCTGCCTGCCTGCGAGCCTTTTCGCTCGCTCACTCTCTCTCTCTCACTGGCTTTCTCTGTGCTGCTTCCTGTCTTTATTCCTGCAACCTCCATTTTCTTTCTCCTTCCTTTTTTTCTTCTTCCTTCTTTTTTTTCCCCGAACAGCCTCGTGCTTCTATTTATGAAGAGAACGTGGCAGCTGTAGCAATCAGCAGGCCCGGAACAATTACAGATGTGGATGGTTTCTCACCTATGCACTTAGGTGAGAAACTCCCCACCACAAATCCCCTGGAACTACTTCAGCCACTCAAACACCACTCCAACTCGCTAAGCTGCAAGCGGCGATTATTTATGACTGGCCTCTTGATATCAGCTGTGGACCTGCTATACCACACCATCCAATACTGAAGAGAAAGGCTTCAGATTTGAAAATAGATGGATAGTGTCACACATACATGTCTGAGGTTCGACTTCTGGGCTCATTGGAAGTAAGCACTACCACTCCAGGACAGAAGGGGCACTTTCACTGCCAATTTCATCTCCTTTTTCTCTTACTGTGCTGAGAAACTGGAGGGAGAGGAGTGAGGAAACTGAATGGAAATAAAGCTGAGATACTCGATATGGCTCGTCTCATTCTAGAGAGCAGATGGAAGAGTGGAGCTCCCACCTGAAAACTGACCCACCTAAGAGAACACTGAACGCTCTTGCTTATTCTTTAGTTCACACTGATTTTGGCGTTTTGTTATTTGATGTGTCATTGAGCATCTGTTTACTTCTTGGACATTTAAAATATCTAAACAGGCTGTCTGTGTGGTGTGAAAAGAGTGTCAGACAGAGTAATGATTAGGAAGCTGGAAATTGGAGGTGTGATGATAAATGTTGTTAGTGCATATGCCCCAAGTTGTGTGTGCAATGGATGCGAAAGAAGATTTCTAGAGTGTGTTGGATGAAGTGATGAACAGTGTACCCAAAAGACAGAAAGTGGTGATTGAAGCGGATTTCAATGGACATGTTGGTGAAGGGAAACAGAGGAGACAAGGAGGTGATGGGTAGGTATGGTGACAAGGAGAGGAATGAAGAAGGTCAGAGGATAGTGGGTTTGCCAAAAGGCTGTGGTAAATACGTATTTTACGAAGAGGGAGGAACATAGGGTTATATACAAGAGTGGAGGAAGATGTCACACAGGTAGATTACATCCTATGCAGAAGAGTCAATCTGAAGGAGATTGAAGACTACAAAGTGGTGGCAGGGGAAAGTGTAGTTAGACAGCATAGAATGGTGGTTTTAGGATGACAATGGAGATCAACAAGAGGAAGAGAGTGAGGGCAGAATCAAGAATTAAATGGTGGAAGTTGAAAAGGCAGACTACAAGGTTGAGTTTAGGGAGGAGATGAGACAGGCAATGGGTGGCAGTGAAGAGTTACCAGAAAACTGGGAAACTACAGCAGAAGTAGTAAGGGTGACAGCAAGAAGGGTGCTTGGCGTGACATCTGGAAAGAAGAAGGAGGAAAAGGAAACCTGGTGGTGGAATGAGGAAATACAGGAGAGTATACAGAGAAAGATGATGGCAAAGAAGAAGTGGGATAGTCAGAGATGCAGAAAGTAGACAAGAGTACAAGGAGATAAGGCGCAAGGTGAAGAGAGAGGTGGCGAAGGCTAAAGAAAAGGTGTATGATGAGTTGTATGAGAGGTTGGACACTAAGGAGGGAGAAAGGGACCGGTGGGCTAGACAGAGGGACCAAGCTGGGAAAGATGTGCAGCAGGTTAGGGTAATAAAGGATAAAGATGGAAACATACTCACAAGCGAGGAGAGTGTGTTGAGCAGATGGAAAGAGTACTTTGAGAGGCTGATGAATGAAGAGAACGAGAGAGAGAAGAGGTTAGATGATGTGAGATAGTGAATTAGGAAGTGCAACGGATTAGCAAGGAGGAAGTAAGGACAGCTATGAAGAGGATGAAAAATGTAAAAGCCAGATTTTATACCTTTGGAAGCATGGAAATGTTTAGGAGAGATGGCAGTGGAGTTTTTAACCAGAATCTTTAATGGAATCTTGGAAAGTGAGAGGATGCTTGAGGAGTGGAGAAGAAGTGTACTGGTGTCGATATTTAAGAATAAGGGGGATGTACAGGACTGCAGTAACTACAGGAGAATACAATTGATGAGTCACAGCATGAAGTTAAGGGAAAGAGTAGTGGAAGCTCGGTTAAGAAGTGAGGTGGTGATTAGTGAGCAGCAGTATGGTTTCATGCCAAAAGAGCACCACAGATGCAATGTTTGCTCTGAGGATGTTGATGGAGAAGTATAGAGAAGGCCAGAAGGAGTTGCATTGCGCTTTTGTGGACCTGGAGAAAGCATATGACAGGGTGCCTCGAGAAGACCTATGGTATTGTATGAGAAAGTCAGGAGTGGCAGAGAAGTACATAAGAGTTGAACAGGATATGTACGAGGGAAGTGTGACCGTAGTGAGGTCTGCGGTAGGAGTGACAGATGCATTCAGGGTGGAGGTCGGATTACATCAGGGATTGGCTCTGAGCCCTTTCTTATTTGCAATAGTGATGGAGAGGTTGACAGATGAGATTAGACAGGAGTGCCTGTGGACTATGATGTTTGCTGATGACATTAAGATCTGTAGTGATAGTAGGGAGAAGTTGAGGAGACCCTGAGAGGTGGAGATATGCTCTAGAGAGAAGAGGAATGAAGGTCAGTAGGAACAAGACAGAATACATGTGTGTAAATGAGAGGGAGGTCAGAGGAATGGTGAGGATGACGGGAGTAGAGATGGTGAAGGTGGATGAGTATAAATACTTGGGATCAACAGTACAGAGTAACGGGCATCGTGGAAGAGAGATGTAAAAGAGAGTGCAGGCAGGGTGGAATGAGTGGAGAAGAGTGTCACAAGTGAGTGGTGACAGATGGGTACCAGCAAGAGTGAAAGGGAAGGTCTACAGGATGGTAGTGAGACCAGCTATATTATATGGGTTGGAGACGGTGGCACTGACCAGAAATTAGGAGTCAGAGCTGGAGGTAGCAGACTTGGAAACACTAAGATTTGCTTTGGGTGTGGCAAGGATAGATAGGATTAGAAATGAAGACATTAGAGGGTCAGCTCAAGGTGGATGGTTGGGAGACAAAGTCAGATAGGCGAGATTGCATTGGTTTGGACATGTGTAGAGGAGACAGGCTGAGTATAGTGGCATAAGGATGCTAAGTATAGAGCTGCCAGGCAAGAGAAAAGAGGGAGGCCTAAGAGAAGGTTTATGGATGTGGTGAGAGAGGACATGCAAGTGATGCATGTGACATAACAAGATGCAGGGGACAGAAGATATGGAAGAAGATCAACTGTGGAGACCCGAACAGGAGCAGCCGAAAGAAGAAGGAGTAAATATTTTCAAATATCCATTCTTTGCATTGGTGTTATATCTCAGCCAGGTTTCTCCCCAGGCTGGGTTTCAAATTCATGTTTTATGTTGTCTTTGTTTATTTTTTATTCTTTTGAATGTATTAATTTAATTTGTGTTTATTTGCCATTGCTTGTGTTTATGTTTCAATGCCTTGGCTATTTTAAATGTGTTTTGTGGTTGGTCCCCCAAGATGCGGAGCTACCTGCCAATGTCACTGGGAACTGCCGTCTTCCTCTCTAAATTCAGAGGGTCTTCCTCAGTTCCTGACAGTTCATTTCAAACATGCTAGGAGGTGGTGAGTTTACCTGTGATTTCTATGCTTTGATTACTGGAATTTCTCAAAGTTCTGAACCTTATTGATTTGTTTTTGACCTCTTCAAGGCCCTTTCTGTGTCTATTTTGACAGTGTTTCTCTCTCTATTGGGCATTCCTGGGAGTTCTTTGTGGAACTTTTCGGACTTCTCTGCTTTAGATCTCCTGGATCACAACAATTAGAAAGCATAAATAGAAAATACACAGAAATAAAATTGATTTCATTTATCCAAAACCATATTGAAGATATTGTATATAATGAAGCCAGTGAAGGGGTATGTCAGCAAAGAAAAGGGTTAAAAGTTATTTCCACACTGAAAGGAGCAAGGCTAAAAATGCAACTTTTCAGGTGTATGGCCTTCATCAGGTGTGCAAGTGAAAAGTAAAGAGCAGGTAACGTTTACAGTAGGGGAAGAAGGAAACAAAGTCAGAGCAGGTGAAAGGTAAGAGTAGTTGATGAAAGTCTGCCATTAGAAATGGTGAAGGGAAGGATTAAAAGTTAGGCGGTCATTAAGACCTGAAGAAATGTGGGACCTGGGCTGAGAATGAGCTTAACTTCTGCAGTTATTCGTTATAAAAGTGTCTTTGACAGTCCTGTAAAAGAACACAACTGTGAAATAAGTGTGACTGTGATCAGGGGATGTGAAGTGATCTGCACTTGGCTTTGTAAGGCCTTTGATCATAATGGCTCAGATGTGCTCCTGAAACGTTCCTTGAGGTGACCTTCTGTTAGATGGCTGGACACATCCTACAAGATATGAAGTAAACAGGATTTTTACACTTTTTGACACTTATATTTCCATTTAATTTTAGTTTGCCACTTGACATTGAAAAAGAAAAAACATTATTAATTGTAATGATTATAAGTATCCATCCATCCATCCATTATCCAACCTGCTATATCCTAACTACAGGGTCATAGCATTGTAGGTGCAGGAGCTGGACAGTTTGACATCCATGGCAGAGCTACGGGCTGAGCAGGCTTCAGTCAATCATGGAGAATCCACTGCATCTACTGAACAGGATCATCTCTAGACAGAGGAGCAGCTTCAGCGACCGACTGCTGTCACCATCCTGATCCACTGACAAACAGAGGAGATCGTTAGTCCCCACACTATGCACCCGTCGGGTTAAATGTTAATATTATACAAAATTATTGTCTGTTTTACCTGCATTTTCAACACTCTTTAATTTAATATTGTTTTTATCAGTATGCTGCCGGAGTATGTGAATTTCCCATTGGGATTAATAAAGTATATATCCATCTATGGGGGTCTGCTGGAGCCAATCCCAGCCAACACAGGGCAGAAGGCAGGAAACAAACCCGGGCAGGGCACCAGCCCACCACAGATGATTATAAGTATTTAGCACAAATACCAAGGATTGTACTTTGTATTAATTATGCTGCGGAGAGCTATATGATTTTTACTTCTATATGATTTTTCTTCATTTAGGTAGAAAAGGAATTAAGCTTATGCACAGAATATGAGACTCTCTTGCATTCTTTTATGAGAAAATGCTGACCACTTGATACTTACAGAACACTCTGTAATATTAAAAATCAATGTGATAGTTTCTGAATTCTTGCTTAAAACTATAAGAAACATGTCCCTTATTGATTAATAAATAAGGATTTATTAATTTAACCAAACAAATATAATCTTTCGAAGATATTAAAGCTGTAAGAATGTAACCTCTTTATAACTACTGTACTGAACTATAAGAAACTGCTTTAAACTGGCCTTGTTTGTGTGTGCTGATAAGGTATTCCTTAGGAATCGAGTGCCTGATAACTCTTTATTTTGGTAAGAAACTCTGTACACGTGGGGCTCGATGGCGGCGCCTGGTGGCGGGCCTGCACCCATGGGGCTCGGCGGGCACAGCCGAAGAGGTAGCGTGGGTCCTCCTCCCCATGGGCTCACCACCTATGGGAGGGGCCAAGGAGGTTGGGTGCAGTGTGAGTTGGGTGGTGGCGAGGCGGGGACCTTGGCGGTCTGATCCTCGGCTACAGAAACTGGCTCTTGGGGCGTGGAATGTCACCTCTCTGAAGGGAAGGAGCCTGAGCTAGTCGCGAGGTCGAGAGGTTCCGGCTAGATATAGTCGGACTCACCCTCACGCACAGCTTGGACTCTGGAACCAATCTTCTTGAGAGGGGCTGGACTCTCTACCACTCTGGAGTTGCCCCGGTGAGGCGCCGAGCAGGTGTGGGCATACTTATTGCCCCGACTGGAGCCTGTGCATTGGGGTTTACCCGGTGGGCGAGAGGGTGGCCTCCCTCCGCCGGGTGGGGAAGGGTCCTGACTGTTGTTTGTGCGTATCGCACCAGTTTGGAGTATCCACCCTTTTGGAGTCTCTGGAGGGTTGCTAGAGGGCATACCTTCTGGGGATTCCCTCGTTTTGCTGGGAGACTTCAATGCTCACGTGGGCAATGACAGTGAGACCTGGAAGGGCGTGATTGGGAGGAATGGCCCCGATCTGAACCCGGGTGTTTTGTTATTGGACTTCTGTGCTCGTCATGGATTGTCCATACGAACACCATGTTCAAGCATAAGGGTGTTCATATGTGCACTTGGCACCAGGACACCCTAGGCCTCAGGTCGATGATCGACTTTGTGGTCGTGTCGTGGACTTGCGGCCATATGTCTTGGACACTCGGGTGAAGAGAGGGGCGGAGCTGTCAACTGATCACCACCTGGTGGTGAGTTGGCCGATGGTGGGGAAGATGCGGTCAGACCTGGTAGGCCCAAGCGTGTTGTGAGGGTCTGCTGGGAACGGCTGGCAGAGTCCCCTGTCAGAAGTAGCTTCAACTCCCACCTCCGGCAGAACTTCAACCCGCCCCGAGGGAGGTGGGGACATTGAGTCGAATGGGCCATGTTCCGTGCCTCTATTGTTGAGGCGGCTGACCGAGCTGTGGCGCAAGGTGGTGGTGCCTGTCGTGGCGGCAATCCCGAACCCGTTGGTGGACACCGGTGAGGATGCCGTCAAGCTGAAGAAGGAGTCCTATAGGACTTTTTGTCCTGTGGGTCTCTGGAGGCAGCTGATAGGTACCGGCAGGCCAAGCGGAGCGGCCGGTTGTTGCTGAGGCAAAACTTCGGGCATGGGAGGAGTTTGGAGAGGCCATGGAGAGCGACTTTGGACGGCCGAGGAGATTCTGGTCCACCGTCCGGCGTCTCAGGAGGGAAGCAGTGCAGTGTCAACACCGTATATGGTGGGGATGGTGCGCTGCTGACCTCACTTCGGGCGTTGTGGGTGGTGGGAGGAGTACTTGAAGACCTCCTCAATCCCACTAACATGCCTTCCAATGAGGAAGCAGAGCCTGGGGACTCTGAGGTGGGCTCTCCCATCTCTGGGACTGAAGTCACCGAGGTGGTCAAAAACTCCTTGGTGGCAGGGCCCGGGGTGGATGAGATCGCCGGAGTTCCTTAAGGCTCTGGATGTTGTAGGACTGTCTTGGTTGACACGTCTCTGCAACATCGCATGGACATCGGGACAGTGCCTCTGGATTGGCAGACGGGGTGGTGGTCCCCTCTTTAAAAGGGGACGGAGGGTGTGTTCCAACTATAGAGGGATCACACTCCTCAGCCTCCCTGGAAAAGTCTATTGGGGTTCTGGAGAGGAGGGTCCGTCGGATAGTGAACCTCGGATTCAGGAGGAACAGTGTGGTTTTAGTCCTGGTCGCGGAACAGTGGACCAGCTCTTCACCCTTAGCAGAGTCCTGGAGGGTGCATGGGAGTTTGCCCACCGGTCTACATGTGTTTTGTGGACTTGGAAAAGGCATTCGACCGTGTCCCTCGGGAATCCTGTGGGGGTGCTCGGGAGTATGGGGTACGGACCCCTGATAAGAGCTGTTGGTCTCTGTACAACCGGTGTCAGAGCTTGGTCCGCATTGCGGCAGTAAGTCGAGCCCGTTTCCAGTGAGAGTTGGACTCCGCCAGGGCTGCCCTTTGTCACGATTCTGTTCATAACTTTTATGGACAGAATTTCTAAGCGCAACCAGGGTGTTGAAGGGGTCGGTTTGGTGGACTCAGGATTGGGTCACTGCTTTTGCAGATGATGTTGTCCTGTTTGCTTCATCAGGCCGTGATCTTCAGCTCTCTCTGGATCGGTTCGCAGCTGAGTGTGAAGCGGCTGGGATGAGAATCAGCACCTCCAAATCCGAGAGCATGGTCCTCAGCCGGAAAAGGGTGGAGTGCCCTCTCAGGGTTGGGGGAGAGATCCTGCCCCAAGTGGAGGAGTTCAAGTATCTCGGGGTCTTGTTCACGAGTGAGGGAAGAATGGAGCGTGAGATCGACAGGCGGATCGGTGCGGCATCCGCAGTGATCGGGCTCTGCATCGGTCTGTCGTGGTGAAAAGGAGCTGAGCCGTAAGGCAAAGCTCTCAATTTACCAGTCGATCTACGCTCCTACCCTCACCTATGGTCATGAGCTATGGGTAGTGACCGAAAGAGCGAGATCGCGAATACAAGCGGCTGAAATGAGTTTCCTCCGCAGGGTGTCTGGGCTTTCCCTTAAAGATAGGGTGAGAAGCTCAGTCATCCGGGAGGGCTCAGAGTAGAGCCGCTGCTCCTCCGCATCGAGAGGAGTCAGATGAGGTGGCTCGGGCATCTGATCAGGATGCCTCCTGGACGCCTCCCTGGTGAGGTGTTCGGGCACGTCCAACGGGAGGAGGCCCGGGGAAGACCCAGGACACGCTGGAGGGACTATGTCTCCCGGCTGGCCTGGGAAGCCTTTGGGATTCTCCGGAAGAGCTGGAAGAAGTGGCGGGGAGAGGGAAGTCTGGGCCTCTCTGCTTAAGCTGCCCCCGACCGACCTCGGATAAGCGGAAGAGGATGGATGGATGGATGGAAACTCTGTACACTCCTGTATGTAATAAATCAGGATGTAACCACAACTTACAGCAATCTATGTATGGCGTCAAAATGAACTGCCATGTTTTATCTCTTTGGCTAATGAACAAGCTAGGTAATGAAAAGACAGGAATTTTTTCTTTTAGGCAGTCTATCTGTTCTGACCAGTCAGTGGCATCGAGCTGGTGAGTGGGTGGGGGTGGCGGATTGATGAGGAGACCCTGGATGGATTGGGCAGCAGTCTCTTTAACTTACCAAGAATAAAGAAATTGCTTTTTATTTTAAATTGGTGCTTTTGTCTCTCATTGTTTTCCGACTTCAGTGTTCACAGCATATAATCAGCTTTTGCTTAGTTTATTTATTTTAATATTAAGATATCTTTACTTTACAAGCAAAATGAATGCTGCTGGACTGAACACATTTCATCATAGGTAGTGAGGTCTAAGATGTGGGAAATACAGGTACTTTATATCAATTGAAGGGTTCCTCACATTCATGTAACAGAACATGAATCGAACCAATAACACATCACAAATATGTTTTGGGACCAATTATAAAATTATAATTAAATGAAATTGCATAAAATGTATGAATCCCAAGGGAAACTGAGGTTAATGTTTTTAAAATAAGCTGAAAGCATTTCCTGTATATTAAAATTAACAAGGCAGGTTGGTCTGTTGGCCTCATCTGTTACGGTAGATGGGCGTCTGAGACGTAACTCAGTTTACAGCGGTGTTATTTATTCTTTTTCTATCATCCCGAGGTATCCTGTATTTACTTAACCCGAAGGCTTCAATTATAGTATATTAAATCATATTTGTACATTCAAGTATTATTCTTTAGAACAACTAGGCACTGCTTCTGTTTCAGAAGTATGTCGTTATTAAATTTCACTGTAGTATTTTTCAATACCTCCAACTATGATTTTTATAATTTATACCATATTATTTTAAGCATACTTCTAGTTTAAGCATTAACTTACTTCCATTGACTTCTGTGGATCTCGGGGAGATCTTCTGTGCAGGTAACTCCTTATCCCCACTTTTCTAAGATATAGCTTACACCGCATAATGAAGAAATCTTTGTCTTTACCCTTAAGATTGATCAGTAGTTCAAAATGTGACCAGGATACACTGTACAATAACTTATTTTTGAAGAAAATTTGATTTCATTGCTATTGCTGTACCAAAAACCTTCTGTTTAAGGTGTATCAATATCAGATCAATATCACAGCAGAAACTGAATTTCACTTCAGACCCGATTTAAGATGAGAACTTCTGCAGCCCATGCGCAGTTCTTGGTCAATATTCTTGATCGTTAAACTGCAATACACTGACATGCATTCACTTCCTCGTCAGAGAAAACTGAACAGCCATTGAATTGTTTAATTAAAAACTTAATGCTCCCAGATGGTGACCTACTACCCCAAACATTATTGCACTCAGCTTTGTATTAAATGGCAGCTGTCAACACTGTGGATTTAGAACACAGCTTAACAATTGTACTTTGTAACAACCTGCCATTAAAATGTAAGAAAATTGATCCATTATACAATAATACACGATTTAAGAAGGAACAGTATTTGTATTCAAAAACTACAACTACATTTTAAAAAGTGCCGTTATCTACTCAATCTACTCAAGCACAGTAATGATAGTAAATGCACTTAGTCACTTTTGGTTTGCACATTTCACAGTAAGAGAGTTTTAACAGAAAACTTGTCATACAAAGTAACTTCATGCATATTCATTATCTCTGTTTCAAAAATGGATAGTCTGAAGTGAAAATACAATGTAATCACTACAATAATCATCAGAAAATGAAAGAGAGAAAAGAGAAGGACAACATTGAGGAAGTATGATGAAGAGAATAGGGAGCAGAATTTAGTTGGTGTAACTGCACAGAAGAGGAGAGAAGCGGTCAGGGAACCACGCAATGGTGCTGCGTGAGGCGTGGTGATCCTGGGGAGGTCCGCATCAGTGCTACTGTGCAGTGGAGAGCTGGAGCAATCGTGGGGCTCCTAGGGATCCTGTGGATGACGAGATGTGTGAAGGAGTGATGAGGCTGGGCTCAACATCAAGGGATAGAGGCCAGCACGAGACTCAGGAGAGGACAATCATTGCCAGGGTTTTCTCCCTCCACCTGAGCATGCTAGAAGTTGGGTAAGCAGGGCAAGATGAGAGAGAAAGCCCTGGACACAAAAATATAAGCAATGCTAATTTTTTTTTATCCTTTTTTCATTATTTATAATTATTATATCTTGAATTTAACTTCCTCACATGCATTTTATTGGAGCTATTTGTTTGATTAACTTCACTGAACATGATTTCATTTGAACTCTGTCTTGTTAAATAAAATGGCACAGCACACTTTTCTGTGTTTTCATTGAACTGAGTCCATCGCTCTCAATGTCAGCTCAGAACAACATGGGCATCACACGTCATATTATTAATCTGTCTTGTTAAAAGTAGTTTACCTTTACATTGAACCATCTCATACCACCTGAGTGGCTGACTAGTCCAAAGTCAGAGGTCCTGGTGGTTCCCCTCACTACCTATGGATCTTCATGTTTTCTTTAAGGGGTTTCTCTCTTAGCAGGAAGGTAACAGTTATGGTACTGGCAACTCACCCTCATATCTCCTGATTATTGACACAAAGTCCCTAACTCTTAAAGCATTGCATGGTAACTGAGACAAGGATTATCAAGAGATACTGACTTGTAGAGCCATCCTTTGTGTAGGGAGGTGATACTCATGAGTACTATGAAGAAGTCCTATCAGTCTCAGCCACCATCATGGTGTCTTAACAACAAACCTTTTCCGGGTTATCAGGAGTTTTAAAGGGAGAATGCAAGGAATCACTAGAATAGCAGGAGAAACTTCAGATATATTTTAGATGAAAGATGGATTTCAGTTAAG
>NC_053163.1:19305976-19322761 GCF_016835505.1 Polypterus senegalus
ATGTTTCTTGTAGTTGTCCCTTGACTCTGTTATTAACATTATATCATCAGAGAATGACAATCCTTGCATTTAAATCAGATTTATATTCCAATTAGCAATCCTTGTCTTTTTAGTGCTTTGCTTATTCTTCTTCACAATTACTTCGTTATTGGTGATAAAAAACATTTGATTTAATGAGTGTCTTAACTGAAATCCATCTTTCATCTAAAATATATCTGAAGTTTCTCCTGCTATTCTAGTGATTCCTTGCATTCTCCCTTTAAAACTCCTGATAACCCGGAAAAGGTTTGTTGTTAAGACACCATGATGGTGGCTGAGACTGACTTGACTTCTTCATAGTACTCATGAGTATCACCTCCCCTGCACAAAGGACCGCTCTACAAGTCAGTGTCTCTTGATCATCCTTGTCTCAGTTACCATGCAATGCTCTAAGAGTTAGGGACTTTGTGTCAATAATCAGAAGATATGAGGGTGAGTTGCCAGCACCATAACTGTTACCTTCCTGCTAAGGGAGAAACCCCTTAAAGAAAACATGAAGATCCATAGGCAGTGAGGGGAACCACCAGGACCTCTGCCATTGGACTAGTCAGCCACTCAATGTAAAGATAAGCTACTTTTAACAAGACAGATTAATAATACGAAGTGTGATGCCCATGTTGATCTGAGCTGGCATTACGTTTTTGAACTTTTTTGACATTGAGAGCGATGGACTCAGTTCAATGAAAACACAGAAAAGTGTGTTGTGCCATTTTATTTAACAAAACAGAGTCCAAATCAAATCACGTTCAGTGAAGTTAAACCAACAAATAGCTCCAATAAAATGCATGTGAGGAAGTTAAATTCAAGATATAATAATTATAAATAATGAAAAAAGGATAAAAAAAAATTAGCATTGCTTATATTTTTGTGTCCAGGGCTTTCTCTCTCATCTTGCCCTGCTTACCCAACTTCTAGCATGCTAAGGTGGGGAGAAAACCCTGACAAAGATTGTCCTCTCCTGAGTCCCGTGCTGGCCACTATCCCTTGATGCTGAGCCCAGCTCCATCACCCCTTCACACATCTCGTCATTCACAGGATCCCTAGGAGCCCCACGATTGCTCCAGCTCTCCGCTGCACAGTAGAACTGATGCAGACCTCCCCAGGATCACCACGTCTCACGCAGCACCATTGCATGGTTCGCCTGACCGCTTCTCTCCTCTTCTGTGCAGTTACACCAACTAAATTCTGCTCCCTATTTTCTTCATCATACTTCCTCAATTTTCTCATTCTCTTTTCTCTCTTTCATTTTCTGATGATTATTGTAGTGATTACATTGTATTTTCACTTCAGACTATCCATTTTTGAAACAGAGATAATGAATATGCATGGAGTTACTTTGTATGACAAGTTTTCTGTTAAAACTCGCTTACTGTGAAATGTGCAAACCAAAAGTGACTAACTGCATTTACTATCATTACTGTGCTTGAGTAGATTGAGTAGATAATGGCACTTTTTAAATTTTGAATACAAATACTTTTACTCGTTAAAAAGTGTATTATTGTATAATGGATCCATTTTGTTACATTTTAATGGCAGGTTGTTACAAAGTACAATTGTTAGGCTGTGTTTCAGATCCACAGAGGTGACAGTGGCCGTTTAATACAAACCTGAGAACAAAAAAGTTTGGGGTAGTAGGTCACCAACTGGGAGCATGAAGTTTTTAATTAAACAATTCAATGGATTTTCAGTTTTCTCTGACGCGGGATGTGAATGCATGTCAGTGTATCGCAGTTTAGCGATCAAGAGTATTGACCAAGAACTGAGTGTGCGCTGCAGAAATTCTCATCTTAAATCGGGTCTGAAGTGAAATTCAGTTTCTGCTGTGATATTGATAGACTTGTGCAATGGAGGACACAACAGAAGGTTTTCGGTACAGCAATAGCAAAGATGCTCTTCAAAAATAAGTTATTGTACAGTGTATCCTGGTCACATTTTGAACTACTGTTGGATCTTCAGGACAAAGACAAAGATTTCTTCATTATACAGTTTAAGCTGTATCTCAGAAAAGTGGGCATAAGGAGTTACCTGCATAGAATATCTCCCCCGAGATCCACAGAAGTCAATGGAAGTAATTTAATGCTTAAACTAGCAGTATGCTTAAAATAATATGGTATAAATTATAAAAAAAATCATAGTTGGAGGTATTGAAAAATACTACAGTGAAATTCTAATAACGACATACTTCTGAAACAGAAGCAGTGCCTAGTTGTTCTAAAGAATAATACTTATATATGATTTAATATACTGTAATTGAAGCCTTCGGGTTGAGTAAATACAGGATACCTCGGGATGATAGAAAAAAGGATTAATAACACCGCTGTAAACTGAGTTACATCTCAGACGTCCATCTACCCTAAGAGACGAGGCCAACAGATCAACCAGCCTCGTTAATTCTAATATACAGGAAATGCTTTAACTTATTTTAAAAACATTCACCTCAGTTTCCCCTTGGAATTAATAAACTTTATACAATTTAATTTAATCATAATTTTATAATTGGTCCCAAAACATATTTGTGATGTGTTATTGGTTCGATTCATTTTCTGTTACATGAATGTGAGGAACCCTTTTATTGATATAAAGTACCTGAATTTCCCACATATTAGACCTCATTACCTATAATGAAATGTGTTAAATCCAGCAGCTGTCATTTTGATTGGAAAGTAAAAATATCTTAATATTAAAATAAATAAACTACGCAAAGCCTGATTATACGCTGTGAACAACGGAAAACAACGAGAGACAAAAACACCAATTTAAAATTAAAAGCAATTTCTTTATTGTTGGTGAGTTAAAGAGACTGCTGCCCAATCCATCACCTGCCCTCCAACCCCTCACCAGCTCGATACCACTGACTGGTCAGAACAGATAGACTGCCTAAAAGAAAAATCCCTGTCTTTTTATTACCTAGCTTGTTCATTAGCCAAAGAGATAAAACATGGCAGTTCATTTTGAGGTCATGCATAGATTGCTGTAAGTTGTGGTTACATCCTGATTTATTACATACATGAGTGTACAGAGTTTCTTACCAAAATAAAGAGTTATCAGGCACTCGCATTCCCAAGGAATACGCCCTTATCAGCACACACAAACAAGGCCAGTTTAAAGCAGTTTCTTATAGTTCAGTACAGTAGTTATAAAGAGGTTACATTCTTACAGCTTTAATATCTTCGATAGGTTATATTTTTTTGGTTAGATTAATAAATCCTTATTTATTAATCAATAAGGGACATGTTTCTTATAGTTTTAAGCAAGAATTCAGAAACTATCACATTGATTTTTAATATTACAGAGTGTTCTGTAAGTATCAAGTGGTCAGCATTTTCTCATAAAAGAATGCAAGAGAGTCTCATATTCTGTGCATAAGCTTAATTCCTTTTCTACCTAAATGAAGAAAAATCATATAGAAGTAAAAAAATCATATAGCTCTCCGCAGCATGAGTAATACAAAATACAGTCCTTGGTATTTGTGAGTTAAATACTTATAATCATCTGTGGTGGGCTGGCGCCCTGCCCGGGGTTTGTTTCCTGCCTTCTGCCCTGTGTTGGCTGGGATTGGCTCCAGCAGACCCCCATAGATGGATACTTTATTAATCCCAAGGGGAAATTCACATACTCCAGCAGCATACTGATAAAAAACAATATTAAATTAAATTAAATTAAAGAGTGATGAAAATGCAGGTAAAAAGACAATAACTTTGTATAATGTTAACGTTTAACCCAACGGGTGGAACTGAAGAGTCGCATAATGTGGGGTCTCCTCAGTCTGTCAGTGGAGCAGGATGGTGACAACAGTCTGTCGCTGAAGCTGCTTCTCTGTCTGGAGATGATCCTGTTCAGTGGATGCAGTGGATTCTCCATGATTGGCAGGAGCCTGCTCAGCGCCCGTCACTCTGCCATGGATGTCAAACTGTCCAGCTCCATGCCTACAATGCTATGACCCTGTAGTTAGGATATAGCAGGTTGGATAATGGATGGATGGATGGATACTTATAATCATTACAGTTGATAATGTTTTTTTCTTTCTCAATGCCAAGAGGCAAACTACAATTAAATAGCAATCTAAGTCAAAACAAGTCTAAAAATCCTATTTACTGCATTTCTTGTAGGATGTGTCCAGCCATCTAACAGAAGGACACCTCAAGGAACGTTTCAGGGAGCACATCTGAGCCATTATGATCAAAGACGTTACAAAGCCAAGCGCAGATCACTTCACATCCTCTGATCACAGTCACACTTATTTCACAGTTTGTGTTCTTTTACAGGACTTCAAAGACACTTTATAACGAATAACAGCAGAAGTTAACTGGTAACTCTTCACTGCCACCCAGTGCCTGCCTCACCTCCTCCCTAAACTCAACCTTGTAGTCTTCCTTTTTCAACTTCCACCACACCTTTTCTTTGGCCTTCGTCACTTCTTTCTTCACCTTGCGCCTTATCTCCTTGTACTCTACTCTACTTTCTGCATCTCTCTGACTATCCCAGTTTTTCTTTGCCATCCTCTTCCTCTGTATACTCTCCTGTATTTCCTCATTCCACCACCAGGTTTCCTTTTCCTCCTTCCTCTGTCCTGATGTCATGCCAAGCACCCTTCTTGCTGTCACCCTTATTACATCTGCTGTAGTTGCCCAGCTCTCTTGTAATTCTTCACTACCACCCAGTGCCTGTCTTACCTCCTCCTTGAACTCAACCTTGTAGTCTTCCTTTTTCAACTTCCACCATTTGATCCTTGGCTTTGCCCTCACTCTCCTCCTCTTCTTTATGTCCAGCGTCATCCAAGAGACCACCATCCTATGCTCCCTAACTACACTTTCCCCTGCCACCATGCAGTGTACAAGCCCCCCCTTCAGACTGACCCTCCTGCAAAGGATATAATCTACCTGTGTGCATCTTCCTCCACTCTTGTACATCACCCTTTGTTCCTCCCTCTTCTTAAAATACATATTCGCCACAACCATGTCCATCCTTTTCACAAAATCCACTATCCTCTGACCTTCTTCATTCCTCTCCTTGTCACCATACCTACCCATCACCTCCTCATCTCCTCTGTTCCCTTCACCAACATGTCCATTGAAATCCGCTATTTAATATAAATACACTGTTTATCACTTCATCCAACACACTCTAGAAATCTTCTTTCTCATCCATTGCACACACAACTTGCGGGGCATATGCACTAACAACATTCATCATCACACCTCCAATTTCAGCTTCATAATCATTACTCTGTCTGACACTCTTTTCACCTTCAAAACACTCTTGACATACTGTTCCTTCAGAATACCCCCTACTCCATTTCTCCTCCTATCCACACCATGATAGAACAATTTGAATCCACCTCTGATCCACCTAGCCTTACTCTCCTTCCATTTAGTCTCTTGCACACACAATATATCAGCCTTCCTTCTCTCCATCATATGTGCTAACTCTCTCCCCTTACCAATCATATTGCCAACATTCAAAGTTCCTACCCTCAGTTCCACTCTCTTTACCTTCCTCCTCTCCTCCTGCCTTTGGACACGTCTCCCAGGTCTTCTTCTCCTTCTTCTTCTTCGGGCAACAGTAGCCCGATTTCCACCAGCACCCTGTTGGCTAACAGAACTGGAGGTCGGTCGTTAACCCGGGGCTCAACCGATCCGGTGTGGAAATTTGTATTGTTGTCTGCATATTGATTTGGCAAAATTTTACTCTGGATGCCCTTCCTGACATAACTCTCCCCATTTATCCGGGCTTGGTACCGAAGAAGAAGAAACACACTGGTTTGTGCATCTCCTGTGGCTGGGTTTGAGAATATTTACTAATTTAAGAAATTTTGTTAAGTGACAAAATTGTACTTTTTTAATGTTCCTACTTTTAAAAACTTTTACTTAAATAACTTCCATGTCAAATACTTTAATTTTACTTAAATAAACTTTCTACTTTATCTTGTTTTTACTAAATTTTCCTTCTGCTAACCACGGTTCCATCCCAGTAATGCCCATTCATCTACCCATTCACTCACTTAACCCAGTTTATGGTTGCAGCATCATGAATGTATCCCTCTTTGTGACGCCAGTCCATCTGCAGCTGTGTTTCCAAGGATCTCCAGGTAGTTCCAAATTGTTCAAATGCAGCTGCCAGAAAGGCATTCCAGCAGTAGTGTGAAAAAGGAAAAAGACTGATAATACACACAAAAACAGGGGAAAAGGGAAATGTCTAATCTACAGTATGTATCTACGTAGGTTACACTTCTTAAGGTTTCTGTCTTTTTTGATCTTTGTACATAACGTCGATAAAGATCTGAAAACTCTGTGCTCTTCATGCTTATCTGTCTAACACTTTATGATCTTAGGACTCTGTCATTGTCACACAGAGCTATCATGGAGAACATTCCATTACCTTTAACACATAGGGGGGCAAATTAAATCTTCTACTATCTATAGTATGTTATGGCTACATTATATTCAAGTTCAAAATTAAGCAAATAAAATTTTATATTAACATTAACTTAAAAGATTTGGCTCTTACACCATCAATGCTAATAACTATTGTCATCGACTGAGGAAACACACTGCTCTGTACTGGAGTGGTAGTGCTTACTTCCGATGAGCCCAGAAGTCGAACCTCAGACATGCATGTGTGATTCTAGCCATCTATTTTCAAATCTGAAGCCTTTCTCTTCAGTATTAGATGGTGTGGTATAGAAGATCCACAGCTGATGTCAAGAGGCCAGTTTTAAATAAATAATTGCAGCACTTGCAGCTTAGTGAGGGGGAGTGGTGTTTGAGTGGCTGAAGCAGTTCCAGGGGGATTCGTGGTGTGGGCGTTTCCTAAGTGCACAGGTGAGAAACCGTCCACATCTGTAATTGTTCCCGGGGCTGCTGATTGCTACAGCTGCCACATCCTCTTTATAAATAGAAGCATGAGGCGGTTTGGGGAAAAAAAAGAAAGAAGGAAGAAGAAAAAAGGAAGGAGAAAGAAAAATAGAAGGTTGCAGGAAGAAAGGCAGGAAGCAATGCAGAGAAAGCCTGTGTGAGAGAGAGAGAGAGTGAGCGAGCGAAGGCTCGCAGGCAGGCAGCTGGACAGCAAGCCCTAGCAGGGGTGTTTGGCCAACACTAGGTGGGGGAGAAGGAAACGGCCACTCCAGCTGAGTGATCAAGGAGCTGGAGTGACTGGAGAAGAAGGACGGCTGGCTGCGCAAGGCCGAGATGGCATCGGGAGTCGTAGAGTCTTGGGAAGGTGAACCTCAGCGTGAGTGACCTGGCTGTTGAGGAACCCAAGTATTGGTCCGGTAAAGTAGTCATACGGAGCCAGGGAATGGAAGGTAACTGGACAGTAGTGAGGTCAGCTGCAGGAAGGGCGACTCTCCTGTTGAGAAGCCTGTATGGGAGAAGCAGGGGAGCCGCCAGGTAAAGAAGACACCAGGCTGTGTTGCTTTTTAAGGAATCTGCTTCCAGCATTGACCTCGTTTTAAAGGATTGTTTTTTTTCTATATTTTTAACCTTCACAATTTCACCTCTGATTTTATGGATTATTTATTTAATGACTTTGAATGCATTGCACTTATTTATTTGGACACCTTGTTTTTGATTGTTGGTTTTTAATAAAAGCACTTGAAACTTTTTACACCATACCCTTGCTCCATTTATTATGCCTCACTGCCGAGCTCATCGGTGACATTACCGACGGTGTCGGGTTCAAAGGCCCCTGAAGCTAGATGGGAGTATGCAGTGAACCCGCATCATCACAGATGGATGGGAGAGCCCACTCTGATTCCTGGATGGAATCTGTTCTTATTTAGTGTCCTTTTAAAACAGTTGCAAGACTGCATTTATCAGTTTTTTGTTTTTTCATTTAAGAATGTTTCTGAACTGCCTTTCCTCTGTTTGGCTGTAGTCAGTGACATCATTAGGCCTGCAGGCTCAGATTTCAGTTCCTTCCTGCAGAGCTACAGAAAGTGAAAGTAACCTGTCACTGCCTCTGAAACTGAAGGTCTAAATGCAGTGGATGCTTTTTAAATACAATGGCTGAAGCAAATATTTCTGTGTCTCCTGATCAGTTCACCTGCTCCTTATGTCAAGAGCACCTGATGGACCCGGTGACCACTACCTGTGGACATAACTTCTGTAATCAGTGCATTGAAGACTACAGGGATGAGACTGGACGGTACTGCTGCCCCCAGTGCAGGACAATATTTGTCTTAAGGCCTATTCTTCACAGAAACATTGTGCTGGCTGAAGAGGTAGAAGAACTTAACAAGACAAACCCCGTCGATGTGCTCTGTGATGTGTGCACCAGCACAAAGGAGAAAGCTGTGCAGACTTGTCTCACCTGCCAGGCATCCTTCTGCGAGACTCACATCGAACCTCACAGGGTGTCTGAAGCCCTGAGGAAACACAAGCTGGAAGTTCCTCTTCCTAATCTTAATGAGAAACTCTGCTCAAAGCACCAGAAGGCCTTGGAAATCTACTGCAGGACTGACCAGATGTGTATCTGCTGCTTGTGTGCAGTGACTGAACACAGGAGTCATGATATGGTGATGCCAGATACAGAGAGAGCAGAGAGGCAGGTAACATGGGGGCTTGGGTCTTACTGAACTCTGTAGTTTGTGGGATTGAGCTCACTATCTTGAAATAAAGGAACGGTTTTAATTGTAACTAATAATGAAACTCTTTTAAAGTGTCACTTTATTTTTATGTTGTGGTGTAATTGATATTGTTTATTTTTTTCCTGTTTCATTAATCCAACATTCTGGGTGCAAATTCTGCATCAAGTTGTTAATGTGGAGGTTGCCCGCTTTTCCCAAGCTTTGACACGTTTCCACTGTTACTCTGGTTTTCCTGCCACATCCCCAAAAAGAGGATGTTAGGTGGACTGTCCATTCAAATCAGCTCAGTGTGCTCCTCTGGGTCCTGCAATGACTGACTCCCCATGCTGAGGTGTGATGAATGTCATCACAATAGCCACTTTCACCCACAGCTATGAATTTTGTTAATTGGAACCTCCTTGCTCCTCTCCCGTGATCCTCTCCTAAACCAGGGCAGTTTCCACTTTGTGACCAAGAAGATATAAATGCCACCTTCCGGTCCTTCCAGGCGTCCCGGCTCGGTAAGAACCCCAGCAATCTGTGACAACAGACAGTGATATGAAATGGGGTCCTGGAGCCATAAGATAGCAGTGCTAACCATAGCATCACCATGGTGCCCACCTTCTTTTAAATTTAACAGTCTACTAATATTAAATCAAATGCAGTATTTCATCAGCTTGAATTTCTCCATCAAATTTTCCATCTGTTTTATTTATTTTTAATTACCAGTCTTAACCAATTCTATATTTATAATCAAACTAGCTGGGTATTCCAACTTCAGCCAGAACATTTCATCAGATATGTAGTTTTTTTACTTTTTATCTTATAGCACAGAGGGAATGTTCTAAGTATGTTTATTAAAGTTTGAACAGCTCAGGTAAGTCTTAAACTGGTGACAATTTGATTTTTCCACCTTTGCAACACATTTCTGGTGGTATTTTCTGTGAGAATATAATTAGACTCATGATTGCAATTTTTGATCCAAGGCAAACTTCTGTTTTGAGTTGCATGTCGGACACAAATATCTCTGTTTATATCAGTTTGCGTTGATTAATATTTACTAACCGCAGCTTAATGTTTATGCGTGTATTTAACAATCACAAGTCTGTTCACTTTGAGATTTTCTGTGTGGATACGTAGCAACCACAACTCTGTTGCTTTTGGTAATTTTGGATGTAAAGTATGAAGAAAAACTTTAGAAAATCATTCTGCATGTCCGTAAATTTACAACAGCCTCACACTTTCCTTTTGATTTTCAGGTCCTGTCACTTCAATATCATTTCAGTTATCATGCAATCAGTGATAATATCAAAATAACCTTTTAGATGTAATAATAATTCTACATTATTGAACATTGATCAGCATTAGACACAACTGATACCTGCAGTCCTTGTGTGTCTCCCCACAGGCCCAAGTGCTGACATTACACAGAGATGTTAAGGAGAAAATGGAGAATAAAAGGAAAACATTAGAGGAGGTGACAGTAATGGAGGCGCAAGTGAAGGTGAGTGTCACAGAGAAGAACTACAAATGACTGGCAGAAGAAGAGTGCAGCATTTCCCAGATTTCCTGATATATTTTTTCTTTCATTTTAATGACAAGTTTATAATATTTGGAGAATCTGCCTTTTGTGTTTGTGTAGGATTTTCATTATTAGCTGCCTTTTGGTCACAAGTTGGTTTTGCCCCTTTGAATTTGTTTGCTGTTATTTTCCTCTTTCTCCCCATTCAAAATATTTCTGGACCAATCATTCCTTTATTGTTAAGTTATCATAACATGCAGTATACAATATAAGTGTGAGCCTAAAACAAAATGAGTGATCCAAAGGTACAAAATAAAATTAGTAACCTGAAAGCCTGTTTTTATGAGCTGACAAACACAGTTTAGTTATGAGTGGAGCAGCTGGGAAACGCGCAGCAGAATGTCACGTTCAGTGATGAGGTCCTCTCGCTGTAGTTTTGGAACCAGGAGTGTTATGGAGACAGTTGTAATTGATGTCTGGTGTTTCTAAATCAATATTTTAAAATTCTGATTAACAATGCAAAAATATTCTAATAACAAAGTAAGAATTATTTGTAGTTCTAAGTATGTGGGTCAAAACAAGAAAATCTTTTATAACAGACACCACAAACTGCAAGGCGGGGAAAAAATCCAAATGATAAAGCAGACAAAATAATAAAAATAATAAAACAAAATAATAATAATAATAATAATAATAATAATACAAACATCAACAACATGAGCACATGAAAATCATATCCAGTTATTTCATTTGTATCGTTGGTGGGTTACAAAGCAGGCCCACTTTCCTGTCAGTCTGTTGTGTTTGAAGGTTCTCAGGAAGTTAAATTATTGATTCCATTCAATAGATTTTTAGTAGTTCAGGGATCCTTTATACAGTATATGAAAAATTATTTTGAAAAAACTGGTTCAGTGCAAACAGAGACGAGTGTCAAGTTATGACCTTAAACACATTCAAAGATCATGTTTCTTTAAGTGGTGTAGATTTTATATTTTAATTTTAAAATGTAGATCATTAATTTTCTATGTTCAATATGTATTTGAGCTTGTTGATTTTTTTTATGTTGTGTTTTAGAAAGGTTTTCTAATGGGCACTGCCATTTCTTAGTCCCTTTACTCCAATGCGATTTTGGGTTGTTTAGGGTTTGCAGTCCTGCACGTCACACTATGTGACAGGCACAGCTGTATTTAAACAAGCCCTGTGTTTAGACGTATCGTCCAAGATGGTTGATATTTTCTCAGTCTCTTTTGCAAGTCTTTCTTTTCGGCCTACAGTGTATTAGCACTTACCCTCTGACTCTTTGACTTTCAGTTCTTTGTCTTTCTATTTGTCCTCCACTTTCTTAATAATAATGAGCTGGTTGGTGCCAGAGATGATTTTACAAAGATTAAGGAAACCCTCCAGTTCTTTGTGTAACTCTTGGGTAAGGAATGTGCAAGTCATTTAGTTAAAAGAACTGACGCATACTCAACACTCATGTCATGCTTGTACAAGGAAAGATTGTGCAAACTGAATTCTTTATTTGTGATTTCTGTGTTCTTTCATGTATTACTGTCCTTTGTATCTGTTATTTATAATGACTTTTATAATCATTTTTTAATGTAGCTGGCTTTATTTGCATAGTTTTGATAGTACATTTGCCAAGATTCTGTACTAAATATACATTATATAAGATGTTGGCCGATGTTGTAATATTTTATTAAAATGGCAGCAACCATTTGCTCTTGCCATGACTGATTTCCAGCACTCATTCCAACTATAGACTTGACAAACAAATTCAAGATCAGAAACACATTTCTGGTTCTGTGTTTGTCACGGAGTTAATATCAATATGTGATTATGCTGAGAGAATTCAGCAGTCACTCTGAAGTGCCTGTGAGTGAATCAGATTCTCTTGTTTTAATTAATTAGAGGACTGCAGAGAAAGAAGTACAAGAATATGTGGAGACATTCGATTTGTTGCTTCAGTCCGTTGGTGGACTGAGATCAGAAGTGATTTCCATGATTAAAGAACATGAGGAAATAGAAGTGGGAAAGGTTACAGAGGTCAGAGACCAACTGGAGAAGGAGGTCAAAGAGCTGGAAAGGAAAGATACTGAACTAGAAGTGATCTCACAGACAGGTGATGACATCTACTTCCTGCAGGTAATATCACTGCTTCACTACACTGAAAGTTGACCAGGAGATCTCTGTTATAGACAAATATTTCTCACATTCATATTCTCTTCACTCTCTTAATGCAGAATGTCCGGTCTTTGTGTATACCTTCTGTAAGTGAAAGCACACCCATCATTGCTGTAAAAGAGCATTTCTTATCGGAGACACTGAGACGAATTCTGCTTAAGCTGAATGAAAGTCTTGGGAAGATCAACTGCTCAGAGTTTGTGAAAACCAGCGGGACTGGTAAGCTTGATTGGCTTTATATGTACTATACTTTTTGTATAGTTTTGCTTGTGGTGTGCCGCGGAATTCTGAGAAGGATTTAAGGTTGCCAAGGGTGAGAACAGGTAGCAGAGCACTGATCTAATGCTTTACTCTGAAACATGTTATTCACCAAAACTAATCAAAATTTTTTGTAAATTCATTTGATACATGTTTGTGAGGGATGACATGTGAGGACCAGAGTTCCACCTGGACTTGACTTGAGAAGCTTACTTGGCAGGAATGCCAGTAATATGGAAGGACTGGGGAGAGCAATATATATAAGTTATTGTCTTTCTCCATATGCTCGGTGGCAGGATCCTTAGGTCTTGATACCCATTCAGAACCTGCAGCAGAGATTACCAGGAATTGTAGTCTGGGAGTGCAACCCTGCTGGGGTCTGTGGGATCCCCAAGTGGGCGCTGCAGAGAGTTACACTCCCTATTCTTTGGGACTTTTGTATGACCCAGAAATACTTCCAATGGGATGAAGCCCCAGTACTGGAAGTACTCCTTGGGTCCTCAATGAAAGAGACAAGACTATCTTGTCCAGGCAAGTTAGAGTGTAGGAGGCAACACTTGTATTGGAGGAGTAGCAACAGTGAGGAGAAAGAAAGAAGAACAGTCACCCATTTAATTGTTCTGTACAAAGGTATTTGTGTAAACTCCTCCTTTATTAAAACCTGAGACTGTTTTATTTGTCTGTGTTTGGAATTTGGGGCTCAGAGGCACCCCACTAGCTTTCTCAATGCATGGAATCATCCTTGTCTTTTCTGTGGGGAAGAAGACTGAAATTACATTCAAATTAAATTGAATTGACTGAAACTGCAAACCCAAACAGACAGACACTAGCAGTGTTGTTCCCTTCTCATTTTCTGCACAGGGATGAGATATGAAATCAGAGTCATATACACTAAGCTGTTCTTTTTTTTCTCCTGTGCCTAAGAGAAAAAAGAAAAAGACACTTAAGGATACTTTAGCTGAATTCATACTGGGACCAGATTCCATACTTAAGGATTTGAAAACAGAAATTTTTGCTTGCCTAACCTGGGGCAGTCAATTTAAATTTAGGGACTGCGTGAATTTTATGCTGGTTAATTAATCATCAGTCTTAATACTTCAGCAAATCTCCTTCTTTATTTACCTTACCGTTCTCTGTAGTATGAGGCCAGCCTTTAGACATATATCAAGGTAACTGAGGCACACTCCTATCATGGGACAGAATAATGCAATTTATTAATCAACACAAGAATCATAAAAGTATGATAAATGCATATACTGTATATATTGTGACCAGTGTTGCTGCCAATTCGTGTCGTCACAGAGGAAGACAATCAGTTATGACAAAGACTGTCCGCATGACACTTTAGCCACTTTGGCACAAACTTCAAACATGACATGGACTTGTGATTTTCGTTATTACCGAGTCATACTTGGGGTGACGTGTGATGATCTCCTACAGGTGCCACATCCACTTGTAATGCAGCAAAACTGCTGTGACAAAGCTTCACAAGTCAGATAAATGAAGTCCTTTTAAGAGTATGTAAGAATTCTGAAAGCATATGCATTTTATCTCACCATTTTCCATTCACAATTAAACAGACAGGTGACAGATACGTCTACCAGAAACTTTGCTCCTGTCTGCCACTCACAGACAATGGAATAATTGCCAACATTTTTAGTCAACGTGTTCTTTTTAAACAAAGGTTGAGTGAGTACATTAGACGGCACTGACATTCTCCATAGTGATTCTGTGCAGATGTTCTCCACTTCGTCAGTGTAATCTTATATGTTGGTCACATAGCTTGGTAGCATTGATGGTTGGAAATCCTCACATATGAGTCTCAGTGTTCACCTCTCATTGTAACTTACAAGGTTTGAAAGCATTTATTGCATCTGACATTGTAGCAGGGACTCAAATGTAAAGGTTTCCTTGAGTGCAGAACATCGATATGAAGGTGGACAACGTCAGACAACATGAAAGGGATTTTCAACAAAGGCAGCATACAATAAACTGACTGTGGTAGACAACATATTGATGATATTTAATAACTGTAAGTGCATACAATATTCTCAGACAATATGAAATGTTTTGAAACTACAATGGAGTTCCAGTATATTTTTAAAAGATTGCCTGATAAATCAATGTGATAAATATATACATTTTCAAAGCTAATCCTTCCTTCTGTGCAGTCTGAATGGGCCCTGTGTTGGACTGGCACTCTGTCCAGAGATGTTGTCTGGTTTGCACCAAAACTGCTAGGATGGGCACCATACCCAGTAACCCTGAACTGCATTATGCAACTCTGAGAAATTTATGTAATGTTATATTGAAAAGACAAATTTTTGTTTCTAGTTTTTCATTTGTCTCTCTTGGCCTATTTGCACAAGGCCAACTCTAGTGATGTCAGGATAGTTCGGCATCCTGTCTGTAGATGTGTTTATGGTAAAATAACTGAAACATATTTCATTTTTACTTGCCAAAGAGTCTGAAAATATGGAGACAAAAGAACAAAATTCAGAATTTCTAGCTCAGCCTGCCTCCCATAGTGGTCCGACAGAACAAGAGAACCCAACTGCCACAGTTGAAACGAATGACCAGAGCTGGAGCACCGCTGACATGAGAGACACATCTGGTGAAAACAGCAAACCTCTGAGTGAGATGGCTTCAGGTGGTCAAAACAACACGAGTGAAGAGCCTCCAGAAGATCCAGCAGTAAGTAGAAAGCAGTTAGTGGTAACACTTCACTCACACAACAGAAGAAAAGCAGAGCTTGTCATTGAGTTCCACTTTATGAACAGATCAGAAAAATAAGACAAAGAGAAAAATTCAACGGTTTGTAAATATGAAATGTAGACGTGCTGGGGGGCAGACTCGCTGTGTAGAATGATAAAATTATATAACTGGAAACTTAAGGCCAGATCTTTACAAATCTGAAAATGTAAACCTTATGGACCAGTTCTACTCAACCTGATTGGGAGGAAAGTAATAAAAGCACAGAGCTAAATATGAATCACCTCCAAAATGAACCACTAGGGCCTGTGCGCCCCAGTCATACTCTGGAGGAGAAGACCAAAGACTTCTTTAAACTGAAAAATCTGAAAGCAGAGAGATTGAGGAGGCCAGTTATGGCTGTACATGTAACCAATGCAGATCTGAAACAACAGAAATAAAGTAACAGCATATTAAGGACGTGACAGCCGAGTTGAATGTCAGACGTTGGTAAAAAGAGTTTAAACTTAATTATATAAAACCTGATCATTATTATTGTGTAAGTGATATGTCGGTTTCTCATTTGGAATATTTTCATTCACTAAATTTCTCAATCATTTTCTCCTGATTTTTTAAATTGCGTGATAATTGCTTAGAGCTTTCAATAAAACTCTAGGAGAAGTAAAGGTATTAAAAATAAATAAGAAAGATAAACTCCTATTGACCTACTTAACAGGAGACACTTGCCCTGGCCTGCCATTTGGCGTGGCTCTCGTCCTTCACACTCCCCGTCATCCTCTATCACAGCCTTCCAATAAAAAAGCAAATCTTCTCCCAAAACACCACCTTTCCCTGGATTCAGTTACTACCTGAGAGAGAGTGGTGAGGGTTTAAACGTCACCTCAACTTAATGAATCTTAAGTCTCTCTGTGACTTATGGAACAGATCATAATTTTTTTTAAGTAATTTTTAATGTTTGCATAACTGTTTTATTTATTCGTCATGTATTCTAATACTGCTTTTTGGAAATAAACACAATTTAATTAAAAAGTGTTTTAGCTCGGCTGTGCCCTTGATAAAGTAGGCCTACGTGACCCCATACAGCCTACTCTCTTCCACCTCTCACAGGATGAATCAGTCAACTGTCTGCACACAGGAATCGCACACTCCAGTCTACCTGAGGTTATGTCTCAGTCCAGTGCCCGTACAGCATTGACATTTAGAGACCACAGAGTACAAGGCATACTGAGAGCCCCCTGCATCACCTAACTGTTGTTCAGTGGAACTGTCCATGCTCTGACACAGATATCTGTCACTCTCACAGGGCTGTGACGGTCACTACTCTCCTCCCATGCCATCAAGATTCCTCTTTTGCTCCTGGTAAACCTCTGCTAGCCAGGCAACCTCTCTATTTAGATAAAATCTGGAAGTAAGGTCAGTTTCATTAATTGATAAAATTGCATAATACATCTTGCCTGAAGAAGGGGCCTGAGTTGCCTCGAAAGCTTGCATATTGTAATCTTTT
>NC_053163.1:19323261-19399895 GCF_016835505.1 Polypterus senegalus
AGAGAATTGTGGGCTCCTTTGCCTTTGAGTGTACAGAGTTTGAATACCAGAGTCATGATAAGGTGACCTTGGAAAGAGCAAGCCATGAGCAGCAGATAAGAAAAGGCCTGTGTAGCAAGATGTTAATGGGAAATTACAACAGTTAACAGTAACTCACTTGTAATTAAAATAATCCTTATTTAAAGTAGGATACCTGGCATCCTGTCCAGGGTTGGTTCCTACTTTACACCAAATGCTACTGAGATGTTCTCAGGCTTCCACGACCCTCAACTGGTTTAAGTTGTTCCTAAATTTCTAGATTTACATGTGCAGTAACAGAATCCTAGACTCAAATTTCAGTCCAGTTGTTTCTGTCTGTGTGTGGAGTATGCATGTTCTCTCTCAGCCTGTGTTGGGCTTTCTTTTAGTACTCAAGACCTCCTCCTAAATTCCTAAGATGTGCAGTTTAGGTTAATTGACAATGGAAATGTACCCCTCTGTGAGGGAGTGTTAGTGTTTGAGTGTACCCTGATGGACTGACAGCGAATTCATGCTTGGTTTCTGCTTAGCTCAGTGATACTGAAGTAGGTTCTGGTCCCTTGAGATCCAGAATCTGTAAACGTATGGCTTCCATTATTAATTGTAGTGTATTTCACATTTCAGGTATGGCATAAAAATAAACTTTCTAAACTCAATGAGGTGGCATAAAAATTAACTTTCTGAACTCAATTTTATCTGATAAACACTCGCAGTTTTTCACTAAGCAAGAGACAATGCGCTGTAATGAGTCCTGCCTTTTCATCAGAGCTACAGGTATAGTTTCAAACAGCAACTCACATTTGTAATTCCTTAATATCATATATATATGTGATGTTTTTATTTACTGTTAAACATAGTTTGAAAGATGACAATATAACAGGTTAGGTGCATAAATCTAAAGTTTCAGATTTACGAGTTTGGTTATATTCATTCAATTATCAGAGAATTTAACTTTCTCCTTAGCCTCCCATGTGTTACTTCACTCTCTGACACGTTTTAAGGAAGGCACGGCTAATTTTTCCTCTGCCAGAATTTTATGGCCATTACTAAAAAAGGCTATTTATGAAGATTTTGTTTCTTGCATGCTCTGGCATTGAAAATGATAACTTCAGCTGAATTGGCATTACATTTAACTGCTGGTCATAGTTATGAAGTACATCAAGCTACATTGAGTGAGGATCTGTTATGCAACACAATTCAGAATCCTTAATTAAACAAAAAAGTGTAGTGTATTTCTTTTAAAGTGAGGCTGACAATAAAAGCAGTCCCACACTTTCACATAAAATGTGTTTCAACTTCCATAATACACTGAATAATAATACTTCCATGAATACACTTGACTTGAGCATTCCTAGTTTTCATCCTCTTTCTCTGTACATTTTATCATTCATTTGCTCAGAGGTTGATGTGCTTGCCGTTTCCTGAGCAGCTCTTCTTTTCTCCACTCTAGCGGCCCGCTTCTTGTCTTCTTTCATCTGTATCTTTTTGCATTAAAACTAATTAAGTCTGTGTTTGTGTTGCAATTACTTTGTACGTTTTCTTTCATTTTTCACTTAAGCTGGC
This sequence comes from Polypterus senegalus, assembly GCF_016835505.1. Lineage (NCBI taxonomy): Eukaryota > Metazoa > Chordata > Cladistia > Polypteriformes > Polypteridae > Polypterus > Polypterus senegalus. The sequence goes on from NC_053163.1 coordinate 19,324,843, forward strand.
ACTTAAGTGTTCAATCTGCCTCAGGAATGAGTTAAGATATGAAGAGTTGGGGAAGTGACGCTGAAGATGATAAGGAATGAGAATGGCGCTCATTCGCATGCCCTGCATGGCCACCCTCCTGGCCACTGCCAAGAGTTGATTCTACAATAAAATACAATAAAAATAAAAATCATCACCCCGAAAGCGGATAGTACACATCACGTAGTATGTGTGTACCACATTTCAGGTCAAACAGTTTGCGAGCTACAGGTGATTTAAAATCCTGGACAGACAAACGAACAGCCACAGTAGCATATTATATATAAAGATTATGTTTTCTATTCACTTCATGTTTTCCATTTTTTTACTCGCTTTCCTGTTAGACTGAAGACAGAAGAATGGCACACCTGATAATTCTGCCATACCAAAGGTCTTGAATTCTAAGTTAAATCCTCAAAGATGTGCCTATTATATGTTGCATTACCCACATGTTCACATAAATACAACAACATTTATTTCTATAGCACGTTTTCATACAAATGTTGTCGCTCATCAAGTGCTTTACAAGATGAAGAAAGAAAAAATATAAAATTAAAATTAGGCAATACTAAATAATAAAGAATAAAGTAAGGTCCAAAGGCCAGGAGGACAAAAAAAAACAAAAAAAAAAACTCCAGAGGGCTGGAGAAAAAACAAAATCTGCAGGGGTTCCAAGGCCATAAGTCCACCCGGCCCCCACTGGGCATTCGACCTAACATTAATGATCTCAATCAGTCCTCATGGTTTTCAGGCTTCACGTGTTTGAAATTAGATGATGAGGGTCATATAGACATCTGGCCAGCATGGTGCCATTGATCAGGTGGTGGTGGTGAAGAATTGCAAAGGATTGCGGAGCCGTGATAAAAATAATAAATATGAATGTGGCTTCCCACCCGTGGCTAGTATCTGCCTCCATGCCCCTCTCTGCCAGGCATAGATGCAGGTACACAAAACATACTATATAAAGTATATGGCAGGAAAAATACCCAAAACTATATGACCAGTGAGTGTGTAAAATACTGATTTTGGAGACTCGTAACCTCATACCTGAAAAGTGGAAAATGAAACCATTTTCTTCATGTATGGATCCTATGAATATTTTGATTTTGTGAATATACCTTTTTATATTGAAGTTTCACCGTAGAGGCCCCAGCAGGATTGGGTGCAAAGCTGGAACTAACCTGAAGCTGAATGCCAGAATATTTCAGGGTACACTTATGAGCAAATCCAAAGTAGGTGAATTTAGAGTTGTCAACGAGAAAAAAAAATTCACATGGACCTAAGGAAAAAAAATGCAAGCTTTACAAAATAACGACCAAATTCTGATCAAATTCTAGGTCCCTGAATTGTGGTGGCTGTGATAATCACTGCACCACTGTGCCATCCTGATATACAGTAATCTAGCGTTTCTCAACCTTTAAGTATTTGTGACCCGAGTTTTCATAACAGTTTTAATCATGCCCTGCTAACATTTTTTTTGAAAGGAGCCCACTAATACCAATTTGTTCTTTTTTAATTAATGATATATCATAGATGCATATTTTATTATACCTACTTAACTTTTATCGACATTTATCTTATTTTTCATATTTTTGATTCTTGTTTTCTTTTTTTCACATCTTCGTGCCCCCTTTTTGTTACTTCATGCCCCCCTAGGGGGGACTGCCCCACAGATTGAGAGCCACTGCAGTAATCCATTTTTTGTGCACTGTCCACTCTACCTCTAAAGCTAAACTTCTCTGGCCTGAATTGAAATTTGAGTTTTTACACCCAAAACCATTTGCTCATACTTATAACATTTGGTGTAGAAATCGAATCTTTTGATTCAAATTAGTTCAAATTCTGGAGAAAGCCCTCAGGAATGCAAATGTTTCTTACCAAAGAAATAAAAACTCAAACCAGTGTTCTCTGAGCCATACGCCACTAGTCTCTGCACCATTATGTTATTAAGTACTACTTTAACCTTTTTGTAAATTACACATGTCATTCTTATTTGTAATTCAAATAACCTTGATAAGGTCTTTTCAAATGTCAATAATAAATTATTTGAAATGCATAAGCTTTTTTTTGCCTATGTAACTCATGTCTGCCTAATACACAGGTTCTGGTGGAAAAAGCATTGAGAGAAATCAAACAAACGCTGCAGGAGAAGCTGAAGATATTGGCTCAGATGAAGAAAACATTAGAACATCTGAAAGTAAGTTTCCCCTAAGGGACACAAGGTAGAAACATAGGAAAGTACTCATCTCACTTATTAATTTGATAAAAATAAAGCTGAATAATCAAAATGACAATGGAGTTACCCTGACAGCAACATAATTATTTAACAATATTATAAAACAAAAGGACAGAACAAAAGCGCAGAGCATATTAAACAAGGAAATGTTTAGGTAATTTGAGGGTTGTCTAGATACCTACTTATATGAAAACCTGTTCTGTTCAGTGGTAGAGCAAGTCTTTAGGAATGTGTGGAAATTTACACATAATACTGTGCCCTGAACTTTCACTTCAATAAGCAGGTACTCACCTGTCACACTAAAACAGTAAAATGCAGAAAAAGCCACAAAGTCATTCAGGCAAGATCAGTAACAAGAAGACTAAATAGAAATAAAAGTACATTAGTCAAGAAAAGCATAGAAACATTTAAAAAAATAACAAAAAAAAAAAACAAACTTACAAAATAAATACCTATATGCCTCAGAAATGGTGTCGCTAATGTTAGTATCGATATTCATAGGCCAGATTTCCCCCAGGGACAAATAAAGTCAAAAAGTCATGTCTTGTCTCCTGAAAGGTTTTGTCGTGTCAAAAGGTTTTTTTATATAATAGAGAGACATTTAAGGGGAATACCATACAACATGTTGTTCTTGCACTCTAAATGCAGATGTGCTAACAGTTCTTTGTTCTGACAACCTTTAACAGATATGAATATACAAGAGCAACTTTAGCATATAGCTGACAGCATGCAAATCTTTAGGTGAGCTAATTTTCTTAAGAGGAATAGAAGGATAGTCTAAACTTAATAATGGCATATTCTGTATTGATGGTGTTGAGGCTTGAGGACAGAGTTGGTCCTTAGAGAAGCATCTGCATACATTAAACTAGATAGACAAAAGTCAGTGTAAAGTGCCTTTGTTGTATTTTAATCTTATGGGCTTCTTTCAAGGATAACACTAAGCCAGTTTCATCTTTTTGGGAAAACAGTTGCTTACTTAACACAGAAAAACCTTGTGATCCTAAAAGTTCAAAGTATCTATCTATCTATCTATCTATCTATCTATCTATCTATCTATCTATCTATCTATCTATCTATCTATCTGCAATATGTAATTGTGTTTTTGGATGTTTTCCTCATATGTTTTAATTAGTTTTGTAAGAAACATAAAAGTTTTTGTTTGCAAAATACAAAACTTTAAAATAATTTGAGGGCAAATTCCCAAGAGTTATTCCAGCTCCTGCTGCCCATATCTTTCATGGCTCCTTCTATGCAGTTCCACATGCTCGTATCTGCCTCTTTCACTGCTTGCTTGAACTAGTATTGATTAGCAAAATCCAACAAAGCATTTTCCATAGTGAATATGCTGTGTCGACCGGTGGCCTTGTTCAATAAATATTTTCCTGGAAATACAATACAATACAGTTTATTTTTGTATAGCCCAAAATCACACAGGAAGCGCCACAATGGGCTTTAACAGGCCCTGCCTTTTGACAGCCCCCAGCCTTGACTCTCTGAGAAGACAAGGAAAAACTCCCAATAAAAACCTTGTAGGGAAAAATGGAAGAAACCTCGGGAAAGGCAGTTCAAAGAGAGACCCCTTTCCAGGTAGGTTGGGCATGCAGTGGGTGTCAAAAGTAGGGGTCAATACAATACAATACACAGAACAGAACAATTCCTTAATACAGCATAATAATAAAAATTTTAGAAGTACGGTTTAACAGTAGATGATATGACATAATTAGGTTTGGATATTTTTAGAGTCCTGGAGACCTCATCCATCTAGCTGCCTCCCCATTTGGCCATGCCACGGCTGAAACGTTGCTCGATGAAAGGACCCCTCTTTCCCATGATTCCTTTGATCCTCCATCAGGGATGACTTTACCATAGGCAGGCAAACAACTTAGCAGGTGGGCCGTGGCACCAATGGCCACATTTGGGTACCGAGAAAAGAAACAGAATAGGTGAGGGTTAGTATTCAAATATAATTATCATGTTACTTATGTTTAGTGCTAATGACTAACAACAGAGATGCAGTCTGTACAGTTAATCAGCAGCTCTAGTCAGGGTATGCTAAACTGAAGTAGTGAGTCTTCAGCCGGGATTTAAAGGCTGAGACCGAAGGGGCATCTCTTATGGAAGCAGGAAGACCATTCCACAGTTTAGGGGCCCTGTAACTAAAAGCTCGACCTCCCACTGTTATTTTATTAATCCTTGGAATCCTAAGCAGACCGGCATCTTGAGATCTTAATGTGCTCAGGTTTGTAAGTCATGATAAGTTCAGACAAGTAAGCGGACCTTGGCCATTTAATGCTTTATATGTTAAAAGGAGGATTTTGAAATCTGCCCTAAACTTAACTGGGAGCCAGTGTAAAGATTTAAGAACTGGGGTTATGTGTTCATATTTTCTTGTTCTTGTAATAATTCTTGCAGCGCATTTTGGATTAACTGGAGGCTGTATAGAGAACAGTTTGAACAGCCAGTGAACACCGCATTGCAGTAGTCAATCCTACTAGAGATAAATGCATGAATTAATTTCTCACAATCCTGTTTATTTAGAAAGCGCCTTAATTTCCTAACATTTTTAAGATGGAAAAACATGTTTTGGACACTTTGTAATATGCTTTAAATGACATGCTAGAGTCAAAGATAACTCCTAGATTGGGGGCTGATTCAGTAAAATTAATTGGGATTCCAACTGAGTTAAATGATGACAAAATATTGCTGTGATCAGCGTCATTCCCTCCAACAATTAACATCTCTGTTTTATCTGTATTTAAAGACAAGTAGTTCTCATTCATCCATTCCTTTAATTCACTAACACAACTAATTAAAGACAACATCGGAGAAACTTCATTTGATTTAAATGAAAGGTATAACTGGGTGTCATCTGCATACGAGTGAAAATTAACATTATGTTTCCTAATGAGAGATCCCAGTGGAAGCATGTAAAGTGAAAACAGTAAAGGTCCCAGTACTGAGCCCTGCGGGACACCATATTGAACTTCTGTGTATAATGATGGAGTACTGTCAGCACATTTCTGTACATACTGGAATCGATTTGATAAATAAGAACTGAACCAAGCGAGCACGGGCCTGTAAGCCCAACATCGTTTTCTAGCCTGTGCAGTAAAATAGAATGGTCAATGGTGTCAAATGCTGCACTTAAGTCCAACAACATAATTACAGTGGAATTTCCTTCATCAGAGGATATCAGAATGTCATTTACAACCCGTGTTAGTGCGTTTCTGTACTATGACCAGTGCGAAAGCCAGACTGGAATTTCTCAAATAAATTGTAATGCGTAAGGTGTGACTGAAGCTGACTGGCGACTACTTTTCTAGTATTTTATAGAGAAATGGTAAATTTGAAATAGGCCTATAGTTATTTAGTATGTGTGGGTCTAGGTCTGACTTTTTAAGTAAAGGTTTAATGACTGACACTTTTAGTGCATCAGGTACGTGCCATGCAGTAATGAACTATTGATAATGTTAGAATAGGCGCTGCAAGAACATCCATTGCACTTTTACTAGTTTTGTTGGCACTGGATCTAGGGAACAAGTAGTGGGCTTCATTTTAGTAATTAAAGTTAAGACTTCCTGGTGAGTTACAGGATTAAAATTATTAAAGTGCTGAATGCAATGTGGCAGGGTCTGCTAAGCTAGTATTTGGTTTGTACTGTGATGCTGAGATCTGGGATCTTATATTTTTAATTTTCTCATTGAAGAAGTTCATAAAGTCTGTACTGCTAATATCTGTTGGTATTTTGCACTGTTGATCTGAATTCCCATTTGTTAATTTAGCCACTGCTCTAAAAAGTACCCTAGGATTTTTATTATTGCTATCTATTAATGTAGAATAGTATTCTGAGCGAGCTTTAAAGAGGGCTTTTTATATTTATTAACACTCTCTGTCCATGCAATTTGAAAGACATGTAGCTTTGTTGTTCTCCATCTGCGCTCCAGTTTTCGACACTCTAATTTAAGAGCTCAGTATTTTCATTAAACCAGGGAGAGTTTCTATGTGCTTTGATCACTTTTGTTTTAGGGGAGCCACTGTGTCCAGAGCATCTCTCAAGGTCACATTATAATGTGATGTTAGCTGATCTAAATTGTTTTCCACGTTTACATTTGATGTTAACTGATCTAAATGGTTTTCCACAATTACACTCGACTTACTCAAGGTATCTATAAATTTTGAAGCAGAATTACAATCTAGATGTCGCACTGTCTTTGTTTTAATCTGTGAGTGCTGGCATGGGCAGAACTAAATCAAATGTAATTAAGAAGTGATCGGAAATAACTACATTTAATGGAGTAATATTTAAATTTTGAATTTCAACTTTGTAAGTTATAATTAAATCTAATGTATGGTTATGATTATGAGTTGGACCTTTGACAATCTGACAAAATCCTACTGAATTTAACAAATAAGTAAAACATTTGCTAAAAGTGTCAGTTTCCACATCAATGTGTACATTAAAATCCCCATCAGAACTACGTGATCATAATTTATAGCCAAATCAGACAGAAGGTTGCTAAATTCAGTCATGAACAATGAATATGGCCCTGGTGGTCTGTAGACTAGCACTATAATTGTGTTGGAATCTGTTTTAATATTTAAAATGAATGCCTCAAAGGATGTAAAGTTGCCTAAATTTTTAGGAGTGATTTGCATTTTGTTACAATGAATTATTCCAAGGCCTCCTCCTCGACCAGAATCTCTAGACTTATGAAGGAACGAGTATCCATCTGGTGACGCCTCAGCTAGGGAACAGTGTCACATTTACTAAGCCAGGTTTCAGTAAGAAGACACAGATCAGATTTTGTACTTAATATATATCATTTACCAAAACAGCTTTAGTGCCAAGAGAGCGAATGTTCAATAAACAGCATTTAAAACTGCATGGTTCTTTCTGAACTGCTGATATATTTTTGTTTTAATTTGAATTAAATTTCTATTACAGATGCCCCTGGTGGAGTGTCTGGTTTTATCCCTTGGTCTAATTATACACCTTATTTTTGGTTATCAATTAATTTATGGTTTGTATCAAGACTAAATTTACTGGATGCCCCACAACAGGGATTATGGGTAACAGCTTCAGGAAAATAACAGGTGGGATAAACAACAGCCTGTGATTTAAGATCACATGACTGCGGCCTGGATGGTGCTCTAATCAGTCAACCAGGCAGTTTTGCTGCCATATTTTGGGATAATACATAAGATCCCTCCAGTTAGGATGAAGACCATCTCTTCTGAAAAATCCAGGTCTTTCCCAAAAATCATCCCAATTGTTCACAAATGCTATGCTTTTATTTGCACACCAGGTTTCTAGCCAGCAGTGAAAGGAATGCAATCTGCTATAAATCACATCCCCTCTATACAATCTTGGTAAGGGACCAGATACAATTAAATTCCGACATTTTGTTTTAGCTTTGGTGCATAGAGAGATGAAGTTCCGCTTTAATACCTCAGATTGCTGTAAATAAATATCATTAGTGCCGACATGCAGCAATAAGGTAGATACTTCATCGTCGGCAACACGGTCCAATGCGGCCTTTATGCCAGAAATCTTGGCCCCTGCAAGGCACTTAACATTAACTGCTGGTTTAACATAGTTTGGAATTCTAACATTCCGCACTATGGAATCGCCAATTATGAGCACTTTATTATTCTCAGTTTCCACAGGCGCGAGAGCTGAGAATCTATTCTGCCTCCGAATTGGTGACCTGGGTGCTGGGGGACTAAATTTTGGATTCTTAGACCCCCGTCTTACTGTTACCCACTCGCCCTGTGGCTGAATTGGTGCTGCTGATTTCGGCCGCGCACTGACTACAGTGGGACCTGGAGAGACTGAAGCCGAATCAGAGGTAGCCGAATTGTCTAAACAAACCGAGTCGATCCAATTTTCGGTTTGCCTAATCGCTATCAGATTCCTAACGCGGTCCTCCAATTCGCGTATTTTCCCGACCAACTCTAAATTAACTAAACATTTTTGGCAGGTGAAGCTATCTGCACTGTCAGCCGGAAAACCGCTGTGCAGTTGTCTTAGACACATTTTTTTTTTCCCAGCACCCCACGATGCATTGCAAGACTAGACTGATATCACAGAGATGAAGCAGCAAAGTTAGATGTGGATGTCACTATTCAATAATGTAAACACAGAAGTTTCACACATACATGCTCTAAGGGTACTCCACCTCCACCATTACCCAATTAGTGCTTTAGCTGGATATACAAGACTTTATAAAAAAAAATATAAACTGATAGTATTTTAAATTGAGGGTACATTAGCAGCGGCACGGGTCCTCCCTGCGTGGAGTTTGCATTTTCTCCCCGTGTCTGCGTGGGTTTCCTCCGGGCGCTCTGGTTTCCTCCCACAGTCCAAAGACATGCAGGTTAGGTGGATTGGCAATTCTACATTGGCCTTGGTATGTGGGTGTGTTTGTGTGTGTCCTGCGGTGGGTTGGCACCCTGCCCGGGATTGGTTCCTGCCTTGTGCCCTGTGTTGGCTGGGATTGGCTCCAGCAGACCCTGTGTTTGGATTCAGCGGGTTGGAAAATGGATGGATGGGTACATTAGCTAACCATAATGTGAGTATTATAAAAAATACTTCATTGTTTTACATAGATTCGTTGTACCTTGTGTCTTTACTTTTGGATGAAGAATGTTATGCTTCTCGCTATGTAGCACAGATAAGGTCCTGATCACATTGTCATTCATGTTGTCAGATAACATTAATCCCTTGCATCACAGGCTTTGCCAGTACTCCAAAACAATTGAAAGAAATATTAAAATTACCCTCCCCCATCCGCTCCAGAGTCAGAAAACACAAAATACCCTGTAAAATAATAATAATAATAATAATAATAATAACAATAATAATAATAACAAAAGATTTATTACTGATTAGAAAGCATTTCTATCTTCTTGATGGAAGGAAAAAGTGTGAAGCATCTACACAAACAGATCAGAAACAAGACATCCCAACTACACTTGAAAATAAGGGAAAAATAACAATTTAAAGAATTTTAAGTTTGCGTAATATATTCCCTAAACAATGTTTTATGTTTTGATCATTGACAAATATTTTTAGGTTTCTGTTTATGACTTTTATATTCAGTCTCTGCCAACTAGTCATGGAAAGAGTTTCTTGTTGGTCACAAATAAGGAGCGGAGGTTCATGACACCATTAAAACAGAAGCTACCAAAGAAGAAAAGGAAAACGTGCAATGACACTACAAAACTTGAAACCTCATGTGATGTATATTGATTTGGTGTATGTTGACTTGGAGGAGGCTTATTATAGAGCACCACATTAAGCGGTCTGGAGGTGCATGAGAGAGAAAGAAGTTCCAGAGGAGTGAGGATTATCCAAGATATGTATGATAGAGTGAGGACTTAGCTTAAAAGCAGTGCTGGGCTAACAGACAAGATCCCAGTTAAAATACGTCTGACCTGGGGATTTTCTTGAAGTCCTTACCTCTTTGAACTGGTTAGGGATGTGTTGAGTCATGGGATAAAAGACCAATGCTTCTGGTTCAGGCTTTTTCCTAATGACATTGTATTGTGTACAACCAGAAAAGAGGAAGTGGAGAGTAAGCTATAAAAATGGAGAAGGCTTTAGAAGATAAAGGATTGAAGATAAATAGGAAGAAGAAGACAGAATCGATGAGGTTTAATGATGATCTGGATTCTCAAGTTAGCCTACAGGGTAAGCTACTTAAAAGAGCGGGGATATTTAAATATCTAGGATCAGTGGTAGCTTAAGATGGACAATTAGATGCAGAGATAACCCACAGAGTGCAGTGTGGATGAAACTATTGGCAGATGGTTTCAGGCATATTGTATGACTGAAGAATTAAGGCAAGCATCACAAGTTTTTAAGACAGTGGTAAGGCCACCAAAGACGTATGAAGCTGAGACATGAGCTTTAATGGGAGCACAGGAAAAGAAGTCAGATATGGCAGAAATGAGAATGCTTAGATGGATATGCTGAGTTACTAAAAAGGACAGAACAAGAAATGAGACAATCAGATGTACAACAAAAGTGGGAGAGATATTTAAGAAAGTACAGGAAGGTGGGTTGAAGTGGTCTGGACATGTGATGAGGAGAGATAATGAATATTTGGACAAAAGAGTGATGGGAATGGAAGTGCAGGGGAACAGAAAGTGAGGGAGGCCAAAATAGAAGTGAATGGATAGAGTAAAAGAAGATCTGAAGAAAAAGGGTCTGACTTGCGAAGAGGTGCAGGACTGAGCTACAGGAAAAAGGTTGATCAGGTACATCTACCTCATTTAGAAGTGGGAAAAGATGAAGAGAAAGAAGAAGAAGATTAACTACCTTAGTAACTCTAACTTTTCCATCCTATGATACAGAATTTTGTATTTGTGACGAAGACTGCAGCAGGTGGAAGCCACACACCTAGGTATTAATCACTAACTTTTTCTGAAATGTACCAAGGCATTACACTATGTCAGTGTTTCTCAGTAAGTTAATACCTTTGTGTGCCACTGCCTGATACAATAACATTCAGAAATAGAAAGTTCCAAAGTTATGTGACTCAAAAGAATTCCTTTCCTCTTCTAATCAGATATCTGAAAAGACAGACTTAGGAGACTATCAAAAGACCTTCACTTCCCTGCTTCAATCCATTGAGAGGCTAAGGAACCAAGTGCTAAAACTGATTACAAATCACAAGCAGAAGGAAGTAACAATAAAGGAAGTGAGCATAGAGCAACTTGAGGAGGAGATCAATGATCTGAACAATAGAGAAACTGAGCTGAATGAGCTTCTAAAGACAGAGGGACACACCTTCTTCCACCAGGTAATATTGCTACTTCAGAGAAAATCTAATGGATGACAGGAGGACCATTCTAGACAAAATTATTTTTCCCGCACCGTGTTTCTCTGATGTTTTTTTACCTTATGCAGAAATTCCCAACTTCCTGCTTTCCTACTGGAGATGAACATGCATCTGACAGTGAAATGAAAAAAACATTCATTCAGCTAAAACATTACCATGAAAGTATGAGTGGTGGAGTCCTGACAACAAAACAGAATGGTACGTACTTTGTGTTGATCTATATTCACATTTCAAAAATCAACAGTTATTTCTATAGAACATTTTTATACCAATAATGTAGCACAAAGTGCTTTACAGGATATCAAAGAAAAAAAATTAACAAAAAGAAATTAAAAATAGATAAGAACAGGAATGAATCGTGGCATTCCAAAATTAGTAAATAGGAATAAATTAGTATGCACTTACACAACACTGATATACGGCATCCGGATAAGTTGCCCCTCACATTTCACCCCCAGCACATTCCCCCCCCAACACATTTCACCCCCGGGTATTTTCACCCCCACACACGCACATTTCGCCACCACTATATTTTGCCCTGGTATTTAAGTACATATCTATAATTGCAATTAAAAATTTAATAAACCTTACCCAACACTGAAAATGAAAAAAGTTCAATCAGCTAGTGTCCTTATACTACTCATAGTTCAACGTGTTCCACTGAAAATAGTATGCGTGATTGCCTCCATAAAAGGTCAGTATTGTACTTAAAATTTAATCCGAGTTATGTGATATAGTATTATACGATTGTACTGGATTTCGTGTGTTTTTTTTGCCAGCACTACGGCCGTTTCAAGACATGCATTTACAGTTTTCACCGCCTGATTATCGGTGCTGCGTGGCCGTGTTAAAGAACCATCAACACCTCGCACACAGCATAATATCAAAACTGTTGCATCACCACTCACTGCATCATGTATTACTTTCTCACTATAAGCGTTATTTTTGCATCATGACTAAACCTAAAATCAACTTTATAAAATTTCACTATGGCAGAATTTTGTCAATTAGCGGTAAAAGAAAATTGATAGATGATGACTGATAACCACATTTATGTGTTATGTTTGAAACCACAACGGTGCTCCTGCTTTGCCAAACAATGTTCAAGACTTTGTAATTCCACAAAATTATCAAGAAATTATTGTCGATGGCAGTACGCAACAATTTTTGATGTACGCTTCTCAAGACAAACTGCTCCCAGGTTGCATGCTTATTTTTTCCACTCTTAACAATCTTCATTTACTGGCGAGTAGCCAGGAATGACTTTCTGATGGGGGGTGGGGTGAAATGTGCCGGGTGTGAAATATGCTGGGGGCGAAATGTGAGAGGCGAAATTTCCATAAACCCTGCTTTGGAGGTCTTCTGTGCTAACCATGCATGGAAGGCCTTCTTCTTCAGACTGATGGTATCCCTCACCTTTTGGTGTCAATCTTTGGGTCCTTCATTGCCACCTTGAGGGACATCTATGGCCTTAAGGCACACACTTCTTGACAGCTGCTTCCACAATAGAGGAACTGAACAAGGCCCATTTGGGCTCTATGTCCCCAGCCTGCCCTGGGATACAGGAAAATCTCTTTTGGGAGTGGGAGTTGAAAGTTTTCAGAGCAGTCTGATCTTCAAAGCCACCCATTGTGCAAAAAATGTTCCCCTCTGACACATTTATCCCATAGTAATATCACAAGACCAAACAAAATTTATTAAATATAATATACTCATTTTAAATTTTGACTCACCAGACGTTTTACTGTCTTTGAATGTAGAAAAAGCCTTTAGTAGAGTTGAATGGGATTATCTATTTACTACACTCCACAGATTCAGATTTGGTCCTAATATATCTGTAAGAATTAAATTACTTTATACTAGACCAGTAGCCTCAGTCCACATAAATGACACAGACTCTGATTACTTAAATCTAGAACAAGGTACTCACCAAGGATGGCAACAATCTTTTTCCATTAGCATTACAGGAATTGGTTGTTCATCTCCAGAAAACTAGAGACACAAGAGATTATCAGAGAAGGAGTGAAACAAAAAATATTACTATGTGAGGATGATATGGTGCTTTATATATTAGACCGACAATTATCTCTACCACTAGTTTCAGATGTATTAGGAGAAGTTCATAAGATTTCTAGTTTCAAACTTAGCCTGAAAAAAGTGAACTTTTCCGAGTGAATTATCCAGCACATCATACTATATAGGATAGTAAAGTCTTCATAATATGAAAACAGTTTAAATATCTGTGAATAACCCTCAAAGGTAAACATAAAGATCTCTTCCAATACAATTTTGGAAGTACTGTACTTTTGTATAAGATCAAATAACATGTTAACAGATGGTCTAAACTCCATCTCACCTTAGCAAGGGAGAATTAATACTATTAAAATGTTCATCCTCCCAGTTTGTTCCAGGGTATCCCCATATGCATAAACAAATCACTGTTTAATTACAGTAGAATCAATTACAATATCATTCAACTGGAATTCAAAACAGCCACATATTAAAAAGGCAACTGTAAAAAGCAGAAGGTGTTATGGCACTATGTAACTTTTAATTTTACTGCTAGGCAGCAAATACATGTACAATGAAATGCTGGAAATCTGCAGAAATTAAGACAAATCATGTTTTATACCTTTCTTGCACACTCTTCTTTGTTCCCTATTCAATACAAACTATTATCAATTTAAGAGTAATCTGGTCTTCCACTAAATGCTTAAAATTTGGAACCAACACAGGACACATTTCAAGTTACAGAAGCTTTAATTTGTTGCTTCTATACATGACATTCACATTTCCAACTTCTCAAACCTACTCAACGTTTAATTTATGGAACATGCTAGGGATTAAGACACTTAGATATATTTATATTGACATTTTTATGAAAACATTTTTCAAATATACAGATTAGAAATTTTGTTAAAACAAACCTACCAAACTATCTAAATTTTGCACCTATATCAATCCCCAGAGCCCATATTGGCTAGTCTTGATGAAGACTCAAGAGAGCATTTCAACAGTATATAAAATATTTTTTAAAAATCTACTCTAAAAGATCCTAGGTAATGGTGGGACATTGGTGGGAATTGGAATCTCAGAAAAGGTAGAACTCAGCCATACACATAATACACTCTAGTTCTATATGCATCAAGCATTCCATAATTCAACTAAAAGTGTTTATTTCATTTAAATTTGTCCAAAATGTACCCAGGGCAAGACTCAACCTACGACCATTGCCATGTAGCTCCAGCTTCAAATGGCCTTATATTCTGGGAATGCACCAAATTAACAATAGTTTTTGACTAAAATATTTACATACTTCTCAGACAGCCTTGATATCATAATCAATCCTAATCCATTAACAGCTCCAAGATGGCTTTAAAGTGAATAGTGATAAGTTGATTGTAATATCTTATACCACACTACTAGCATACAGACTTATCTTCCTCAACTGGAAGAACTGCAACACACCTTCTACAACAAAAAGGGTAAGTGACATTCTGTTGTCTCAAGCTAGACAAAAATCAAATTCTCTCTTAGATGATATGTCCAAAAGTTTTTTTAAAACATGGCAAAAATTAATTAATCTTATTTTATATTAAGTCTGTGACTGGCTCTGTCAAGTTTTTAAACATTTTATCATATTTCAAAAAGAAAAGGTTACATTTGTTCTTTGGCTTTATTCGTGTCTCTTTTTTTTTCTCTTTCTATTGAGTGAGGGCTGGATTTTGCTTTGTTTTGGTTTGCTTTTATTGTCATTTTTCTCCTGTGTATTCAAATTATTTGCTTGATTGAGTGACTTGCGATTCTTCTGTTCTGAGTTTTTTTGTCAACTTAACATATATATATATATATATATATATATATATATATATATATATATATATATATATATATATATATATATATATATATATATATATATAGTAAAAGAGATATGAGAGACACACATAAAGGTTTGGGGTTTCCGGCCCCGTATACTGTAAAATTATCCACAGTAATAACAGATAAATTCTCTGTCAAAAAATACATAGACACGTTGCATATCGATGACAGTCAAAGATGGCGTCGAAGGAGTTTTTATGGAGGCAGGGCCGGAAGTGGAGGAATGCTGGGAAGGAGCCGTGGTGGATGATGGGATTGCTGACGTCATTGGTGGCGAACAGAGGAAGGGCGGAAGTAGCGTACTGCGGGAAGGAGGTAGGCTCATGGCAGCGGTGCGTTTTTTTTTCTGTAAGAGAAGAGAGAAAGGTTAGTACCCCGCCACTCCCTCCTGGCGTATGGCTTCGCGATCGAATTAAGGTCCGTCCACAGTCCCCTACTCGCCCATGCGTGACAATATATATATACACTGTGAGTGGAAAAAAAACACACCAAAATGTTTTTCGTCACATCTTCAACAATAGTCAGCCGATTTTGATAAAATCTGGAACATTGTATAAACTTGTGAGTAATTAATACAACTGTTGTTGGAAAACATATTACATACACTTTGTATCAAACATTAAGTAAATCAGCCGACTATTGTTGAAGATGTGATGAAAAACATTTTGGTGTGTTTTTTTTCCACTCACAGTGTATATATATATATATATATATATAAAATGATTTATTAATACACTACTCTTCTTGCTGCAGTAAAGGCAAAGACAGTATATTGTGCCATAAACTACAACTGATTTTCTATTCTATATGTACTCTATCCTGAAGATAGGGGTTGGGGTCCCAAATTTTATAACCTGCCCGTCAGTTTTAACTGTAAGTACATATTCATTGATGTTATTCAACATCTGATAAAACAAATTGAGAGCCCATATGTTTTTACGTACTTACCTAAAATAAAAAAAAAATGATAATAATATAAATATTAAAAGATAACCTTTTCTCCTATCTTCTTATCACACATACAAAGATGGATGTGCAGGTTTCATTAACCAGTGACCCCAAGGGGGTTTTGTGTGAGTGTAAGTGTGAATGGGTTCTGTGTTCGACTTGCACTCTGTTCAGAGATGTATCCTGCTTAGAACTTTGCCATCTTTCTCTGTCTCTCACTGTTTATTTGCTTTGGAGTGACTCTAGTGATGTCAGATGTTATCATAACAGACATTTGGTTCACTTTTTTTGCCACAGGGAGAGAGTTGGCTACTGCAGAGAGAAAAATGGTTGAAGTTTCTTCAGAATTTCATTCTAAGTCTTCCAGCTCTAGTGTTTTAAAACAAACAATAATCTCACCTTCAGACTGTGGAAAAAAGGGTCATGGCAAGAGCACTGGTAATGTGAGAGATAAGATTGATGAATGCAGCAAACATGAGTGGACCACCTTTGGAGTCGAGTCATACATCACAACATATTAAAGTAAGTAGAAAGTAGTCAGATGTAACATTTCCTTTACACAAAATAAAAACAGCAGAGCTTGTCATTGCCAAGTTCCACTTGTCACAAACTTGACCACAAGACATAAGAAGGTTTGGGGCAGCCATCCATATAATATTTTCCTGGCTGCAAAATTGCCAACAAAAAATAGTACTGGTGTACACAAATCAGAGTCCAAAACAGAACTGAGGGAACAGGGGAAAGGTAGAGGCTTTTAAAGGGGAAGACAGGAAGTGAGGTCAAAGGGGTCAGGCTCATAATGGCCTTTAGTCATAGGCTCGAGCCCGGACGTGACATCAAAAGGGCCGGAGCTGGCAAGGTCTTCCTCCATAGGCTCAGACCCAGACGTGATGTCAAGAGGGCCAGGTGGAATCTCCCATGAATGGTCTGCAGGAAAGTCTGCCACATCCTGGTCTGGTTCGGAATTGACCTCACTCAAGCCATTTAGCTGCCTTCCCTGCACACGTGTGTGACACACTATACTAAGGAATCAGAACAATGACAAAAACATAAAAGGTAGAAATATTAAAAATATTAAACTGTACAGGTTGTGGAGTCTTTGTTGAAACAGAGAATGAACAAAATATGAAAACTAAAGATTTAAATTCCTAACCAGATTGTTTAATGGAATCTTGGAAAGTGAGAGGATGCCTAAGGAGTGGAGAAAAAGTATACTGGTGCCGATATTTAAGAATAAGGGGATGTGCAGAGCTGTAGTAACTACAGGGGGATAAAATTGATTAGCCACAGAATGAAGTTATGAGAAAGAGTATCAGAAGCTTGGTTAAGAAGGGAGGTGATAATTGAGAACAGCAATATGGTTTCATGCCAAAAAAGAGCACCACAGATGTAATTTGGGATTACATCATGGGTTGGCAATGAGCCCTTTCTTATTTGCAATGGTGATGAACAGGTTGACAGACGAGATTAGACAGGAGTCTCCGTGGACTATGATGTTTGCTGATGACATTGTGATCTGTAGCGATAGTAGGAAACAAGTTGAGGAGACCCTGGAGATGTGAAAATATGCTCTAGAGAGAAGAGGAATGAAGGTCAGTAGGAAAAAGACAGAATACATGTGTGTGAATGAGAGGGAGGTCAGTGGAATAGTGAGGATGCAGGGAGTAGAGTTGGCGAAGGTGGATGAGTTTAAATACTTGGGATCAACAGTACAGAGTAACAGGGATTGTGGAAGAGAAATGAAGAAGAGAGTGCAGGCAGCATGGAATGGGTGGAGAAGAATGTCAGGAGTGATTTGTGACAGACGGACATCAGCAAGAGTAAAAGGGAAGGTATACAGCAGGGGTGGGCAAAGTCAGTCCTGGAGGGCCGCAGTGGCTGCAGGTTTTTGCTCCAACCCAGTTGCTTAATTAGAAAACAGTCCTTGTCAATAATTAAATTGCATTGCTTGTTAGTTCTTTAACTCTGCCATTTCAGTCTATTATCATATCCTAGATTTTTTTTCCTTTCTAAGGATATCATCCAAATGATTTGAAGTCTAAAATGGACACAATCTTTCACTTTTTTCCAAATATTTAATTAAACCAAATAATGAATGATAAATATGCACAGGTGTAAATGGTAACAAGCTAAAAAGAGAAATGCTGGTTTCTTTTGTCATTTGCATCTTATTGCTAATAAGGAGCCATTAAAAACCAAAAAAACAGCTGTTTAAGACTAAAATAAGCATTAAGAGTTCAAAATCTTAATGACCGAGACAACTAAAATGAAGCAGAAGTGTTACTTGAGCAATAAGTGTTTCTTATTAACCAACTGGGTCGGAACAAAAACCTGCAGCCACTGCGGCTCTCCAGGAATGACTTTGCCCACCTCTGGTCTACAGGATGGTAGTGAGACCAGCTATGTTATATGGGTTGTAGACGGACATTCGCATTAGGTGTGACAAGGATGGATAGGATTAGAAATGAGAACATTCGAGGTTCAGCTCAGGGTGGATGGTATGGAGACAAAGTCAGAGAGGCGAGATTGTGTTGGTTTGGACATGTGCAGAGGAGAGATGCTGGGTATACTGGGAGAAGGCTGCTAAGTATAGAGAGGAAGGCTTAAGAGAAGGTTAATGGATGTGGTGAGAGAGGACATGCAGGTGACGGGTGTAACAGAGCAAGATGATGAGGACAGAAAGATCTGGAAGAAGATGGTCCACTGTGGCAACCCCTAATGGGAGCAGCTGAAAGAAGACTCCTCACCCAATCTCTAAGGATAACCCCAGACACTCTGTGTAGGAAACACACCGGTACAACATTCATATTTATTTACTTAGCAGATGCCTTTATCCAAAATGACTTACAAAAGGGGTCAATATTATCGAGTAAACATCAGTCTGGGGATTGTTTAGAAATAGGTGTTATAGAACAAGGATACAAAATCGATCACTCCAAGAGAAGAGCTTGGAAAAAAATACAACCTGGGCCCGTATTTATTAGGTATTTCA
Source organism: Polypterus senegalus (assembly GCF_016835505.1). Taxonomy (NCBI): domain Eukaryota; kingdom Metazoa; phylum Chordata; class Cladistia; order Polypteriformes; family Polypteridae; genus Polypterus; species Polypterus senegalus. Next base: position 19,343,765 of record NC_053163.1, read on the forward strand.
GATTAGCTAAATTAATGCTACACTCTTAAAAATCACAGTTCTTTAGTGCCACTTTACGGTTCTTTACTGGGTTGTGTGGTTCCTTGTAGAACAATTGATGGACAAAGCACCATTTCATTCTGGAAAGGGTTCTTTGTATATGAAGCTGGTCCTTTGTTCTTTGAAAAACTTCCTAATATGGAGAAAAACAAAACTGAAATCTGTAATGTATTGTAGTCTACCTAGCAGGACACCAACAGATTAAGAAAAGCTGAATTTAGCCTGTGTTATTGTATGCAATGAGAATCCTTTTGAAATCATAACCCACTGTTGTTTGACAAATCTGTCACCGTCTGTTTATGGTTACTCACTGTTTGGAACCTGTTTTGGATCTAAATAAATAAAGGCTCTTTCTAGAACCTTCATGTCGATGGGTCTTTTAGAAACCAAAAATGGTTCCCTTATCACATCGCTATTAAGAGCTACTCTAGCACCTTTATTTAAGAGTGTCACTGGTTCAAAATTCTCAGAGATGCAAAATTTTGGTCCCACATTTTAGTGTAGCAGTAAAAGCATTTTATCAATTGTCCTAGATTAGAAAACTACTTCTAACATCACCAGTATTTTGGAGAGATAGATAGATAGATAGATAGATAGATAGATAGATAGATAGATAGATAGATAGATAGATAGATAGATAGATAGATAGATAGATAGATAGATAGATAGATAGATAGATACTTTATTAATCCCAAGGGGAAATTCACATAATCCAGCAGCAGTATACTGATACAAAGAAACAATATTAAATTAAATAGTAATAAAAATGAAAAAATGAAAAAAAAAAAAAAATGTTCGCATTTACTCCCCCGGGTGGAATTGAAGAGTCGCATAGTGTGGGGGAGGAACGATCTCCTCAGTCTGTCAGTGGAGCAGGACGGTGACAAAAGTCTGTCACTGAAGCTACTCCTCTGCCTGGAGATGACACTGTTCAGTGGATGCAGTGGATTCTTCATGATTGACTGGAGTTTGCTTAATGCCCGTCGCTCTGCCACAGATGTTAAATTGTCCAACTTTAATCCTACAATAGAGCCTGCCTTCTTAACAAGTTTGTCCAGGCGTCTTTCATCTTTATGCTGCCACCCCAGCACACCACCGTGTAGAAGAGGGCACTCGCCTCAACCGTCTGGTAGAACATCTGCAGCATCTTACTGCAGATGTTGAAGGATGCCAACCTTCTCAGAAAGTATAGTCTGCACTGACCTTTCTTACATAGAGCATCAGTATTGGCAGTCCAGTCCAATTTATCATCCAGCTGCACTCCCAGGTATTTATAGGTCTGCACCCTCTGCACACAGTCACCTCCGATGATCACAGGGTCCATGAGGGGCCTGGGCCTCCTAAAATCCACCACCAGCTCTTTGGTTTTGCTGGTGTTAAGATGTAAGTGGTTTGAGTCGCACCATTTAACAAAGTCTTTGATTAACTTTCTGTACTCCTTCTCCTGCCCACTCCTGATGCAGCCCACAATAGCAGTGTCATCAGCGAACTTTTGCACGTGGCAGGACTCCGAGTCATATTGGAAGTCTGATATATATAGATTGAACAGGACCGGAGAAAGTACAGTCCCCTGCTGTGCTCCTGTGTTGCTGAACACAATGTCAGACCTGCAGTTCCCAAGACGCACATATTGAGGTCTGTCTGTAAGATAGTGAGTAAGATAGAGAGTTCATTAGATGTAACTTATCTCACCAGAGGCTGTTAGAAATGGTGTTCAGGAAGAGATTGTCACACACATCCAGGGAGAGATGGAATTTTTTGGAAATTTGAATCATTTGCAGCTGCTTGGTGACACATCCTAGTGCTTCTGCCAGCGGAGAGTTGCAGTAGTCCAGACATGACAAGACCAAAGCCTGGATCAGGAGTGATTCTGCATGTTCTGTCAGATACAGTCTGATCTTGCAGATACTGTAAAGAATGAACCTGCAAAACAGAGACACCATAGCAACATGGTCCCTGAAAGATAGCCGGTCATTGATCACCACCCCAAGGTACTATTTTAACAGGTGTTAGCAATAATGAGCCAAGCTGAACAGAGATGGTGTGGTAAACAGACAGACAAACAGGGATAGCAAGAAGGTTAATCTTTGCCATGTTGAGCTAGAAGTGGTGTTATTTCATCAAACTTGCAATATCAGTGGGATATGCAGAGGGATTCAAGGAGGTTCTGGTGGTTGACCATGTCAAAGACAGAGGAGAGATCTAGCAGGAATGAACAAAGATGAGGTGTTGGTAGCTCTGGCCTGTTGTATTATGTCGACAACAATAAATAGAGCAATCTGTATTTGGATAGAGAGAACAAGTTTCAGTGTTTTGGATACAAAGGAAAGTAAGAAGACTGGTTTGTAATTAACCGTGAGATGGATTATTAGGGCCTGTTTGAACACTGTAGAAAAAAGAGATAGTCTTGAAGAGTTGTGAGGGGATACGGTCATGACTTCAGACACTGCTCTGATCGCTTGTTCATCTCCCACTGCCTTGTTCCCCCCACTCTACACTTTTCTGGCTAAGAACCATAATCTCAATCTTGAAAATGCTGATGCTCATCTCGGCCACTTCACACCTGTCTGCAACTGCCCCAGTGAGTGTCAGAATTCACATCCCGATGAAGTCAGCGAGACCACATCATCCTCATAAAGCAGAGATGCAATCTTGAGGTTACCAAACTGGACCCTCTCCATTTATTGGCTGTTCCTGGAAATTCTGTCTATAAAAATTATAAACAGAACTGAAGACAGAAGGTAGTCCTCACAGAGTCCCAAACACAACAAGAACAAGTCTGACTTACTGCCAGAAATCCAAACTAAGCTTTCACTCCAATTGCACAGAGACTGAATAGCAGGTCAGGTAACCCATATTCCCAATGAACCCTGTACAGGGCACCCTGAGGAACATAGTCATATGCCTTTTCCATGACCTGAAAACACGTGTAGATTGGCTGGGCATACTGCTATGAATCCTCATAAATTCTTGTGAGGTAAAAACTGGTCTAGTGTTCCATGACTAAGATGAAATCTTCATTGTTTTTCCTGAACTTGAGGTTCAGCTGAACAGCTGAACCCTTCTTTCCAGAACCCTGGCATACGTCTTCCCAAGGAGGCTGAAGAGCATGAGCACCTAAAGTTGGAACACACACTCTGGTCCCATTTCTTGAAAATGGGTATTTGCCAGAACAGTTTGCAGGTCCAGAGGCACTGCTTCCAAACTCCACGCATTTTTAAAGAGGCATATCAACCAAGACGGTCCAACAACATCCAGAGCCTTCAGGAATTCCAGGTGAATACCATCTATTCCCACCTGCTAACAAGGAGTCTTTTAACTTCTTCAGCAACCTAAGCTTCAATGATAGGTGAGTCCCCCTCCAAGTCCCCTGACTGCTTCAAAAACGGAAAGGTGTGTCAGACCCTTTTTGCTCTTAAAAAAAAAAAAAAAGATGTAATTTTCTCTTGTGCCACAGACCTCCCACATCTTTTTCTCCATCTAATATATAAAGCAGAGTCGATGTATGTATGTGTGTGTGTGTGTGTGTTTGACGTCCATGAACCCCGCCATTGAATAAGGCAATGGTTCTCAACCTGTGGGGCGCGAAGTAACAAAAAGGGGGCGCGAAGATGTGAAATAAAGAAAACATCTGTGGGAACCAAAACAAATTAACTTAAACTACATTCTAATAATAGAACAATAAATACTGTATAGAGTTAGATAAATGTCGATAAAAGTTAAGTAGGTATAATCAAATATGCATCTACATTTCAAAAAATGTTAGGGGGGGGGGCGATTAAAACTGTTATGAAACTCGGGTTGCAAATACTTAAAGGTTGAGAAACGCTGGAATAAGGTGATAACAAAGCCACTGTGGTAGATCAGGTTGAATTTGCTCTGCTGCACCAAACATTCAAAGGTGTCAATCCGGAGCACATCAGAGAGGCTGAGAGACACGGCGCAGATCAGTCACCGGCATACAGACACACACGGGGCACTCCAATGTGAGCAGTGCACATATCAAGGTAGGCATTAAAGATTGAGTGCTGAAGCAACAAAAAGCAGCGGGATAAACACATCTGGACCTGCTGTTGAAAAAACATTTGCTTTTAACAGCAGCATCCCTTCCTCGTGAACACATCTTCAAGGTCCGGACAGGTGATCAGTAAAAAGTTTTTTTAGTCACAGCACAGTGCAATAATAAAACATTTCCTTAAACATATAGTTGTCCAGTATGTATCATTCCTAAGCAATCTTCCAGTAATAGAGGCGCAATCCCAGTTACTAACACATTAACACTCAAAGTAAGAACACATTCCACCTTATCAATTTAATATTTAAAAATTTAAACCGCTAAACCCGCCATCAACAACTACAAAAACAGTTGAAATCATTACTCAAATATTTTTTTTGTTATAGACATAAAACAAGATGCACGTTTCCATTTGATATATCTTTACTAGTGTTCTCGCCTTGCTGGATTCCGGTCCACGCTGGAATTTGCTGTTTAATAAAAAAAAAAAAAAAAATTTGACTCTTTTGGGTCGTAATTCACAGGGGGTGGACGTGGGATCCGAACCCACGTATGCTTTATTATGAAGCGGTAACACTACCGCTGCACCACTACTATTTTCAGGAAGATGGTATATAATGTATGTTTTTTAATGTATACATGTATGTATGTACTGAAGGCGACAACAATTATATATAGATGTATACTATATGACATACCTTCAGTGTTGCATGAAAACGTTGCATGAGGCGAAGAATGGATATTTAGGAGAGTATTATAGTGAGAGATGTGTCGTCACCCGTATTGCTAAAGCTCTTCTTTGCAGCATTATGCATTTTCGGCGTTTGTATGATGTATAATTTATAATTTTATTTTTTGCCACAACGTATTATTGGGCACGATCATTTAACATGTATTGATCATCTACAAACTTTTATTTCAATGGGAATTCTGTTCAGTTTTTTTAACTCTGTTGATGCCATATGTAGCCTACTTCAAACGGGAGCTCGTTGAACAAATAATGAGTCGAAGCTTTGCGCAGAGTACTGAGATTGCGTCATGACTGGCTTTAAACGGGTCTCCGAAGCCTCAGACATGCGTACTAGTGAGATGATGACGGAGCTACTGAAGCCTCAGACATGCGTACTACTGAGATCATGACGGGGCTACTGAAGCCTCAGACATGCGTAGTACCAAGATTGGATCATGACAGGGCTTCGAGCAGACATGGTCACTGGTTACTGAATCTTTGTGAAGCCTCAGCACACTGAAAGGCATTGACCTCTATATTTTGAGAGTCTATCTGACACTTAACTCTCTAGTTATATTTTGTACAGTAATCCCTCGCTATATCGCGCTTTGACTTTCGCGGTTTCACTCTATCGCGGATTTTAAATGTAAGCACGTCTAAATATATATCACAGATTTTTCGCTGGTTCGTGGATTTCTGCAGACAGTGGGTCTTTTAATTTATGCTACACGCTTCCTCAGTTTGTTTGCCCTGTTGATTTCATACAAGGGACGCTATTGGCGGATGGCTTAGAAGCTACCCAATCAGAGCATGTATTACATATTAACTAAAACTCCTCAATGCTATAAGATGCATCCCTCGCGGAGCTTGATTGTTTGCTTGTCTCTGCCTCTCTCTCACCCTCTCTGACATTCTCTGCCTGACGGAGGGCTGTGAGCAGAGGTGCTGTTTGCTTAAAAGATACTGACGCTCCTCTAAAAAAATGCTGCTTTATTGCGGTGCTCGGCATATTTAAAAGCACAAAAGCACACGTATTGATTTTTTGATTGTTGCTTTAATCTCGCTCTCTCTCTCTCTGACGTTCTCTGCGCCTGACGGAGGAGATGTGAGCAGAGGGGCTGTTTGCACAGAGGCTGTTTGCTTAGAAGATACTAACGCTCCTCTAAAAAATGCCGCGGCAAACTTAAAAGCACAAGTATTGATTTTTTGATTGTTTGCTTTTCTTTGCGAGCGCTCTCTCTCTCCCTCTGAAATTCTCTGCTCCTGAAGAGAAGAAGATCTATTTGCATTCTTTTAATTGTGAGAAAGAACTGTCATCTCTGTCTTGTCATGGAGGACAGTTTAAACTTTGACTAAAGGGTGTTATTTCATGTCTAGAGGGCTCTAATAATGTTAACAGTGTGGGAGAGTTTATAAGGGCTTAAAATATATAAAAAATAACTACACAAACATATGGTTTCTACTTCGCGGATTTTCGTCTATCGCGGGGGTTCTGGAACGCAACCCCCGCGATCGAGGAGGGATTACTGTAATTCGTTTTGACATTACACATTTCAGTTGATATGGTTAAGCTACAATTCAGGTAGTTGCTGAGAATTAATTATTGTTCTTGTGGATTGCTGTGATTTCCTTTGTCTGATACACAGTGTCAAAGATATATTGTCATATATTAACTTTATATATATATATATATATATATATATATATGAAAAAGATTAGGTAAATCGTTCAACCTTTTTATGGAACACTTAATTTTGTTCAAAACCGTACGTCATATAGTATACGTCTATAAATATAATTTTTTCGACTTCATTAGGAAAATACACCAATGATACTCTAGTATCAATTAAACCATTTTAACGTGCATATGTCAAACAACATATTTCATCCACCGCAGTAAGAACAGTAGTAGTTCAGTTGCGCAGAGCTCGTTAATTATCCGGATTAGGTGGCTCAGTGGTGTTGTCGCTCAGGTTCATGTCGCTGATCCTCCTCTTGTGAAAGTTTTTTTTCTATTACTCCATTTAACAAGCTTGGATGGATAGCGAGCGAATTGAGCTATCGAGGGAAGGTTGGGCCACCGTAGTCGGACAGAGGGCACACGCCCCTAATTATATTGTGTATGTAAAGAGTTTCAGTGTAAACGTAATAAACTTCATATTTGTGTGTTTGGAGACCCTGGTGTCGTACTGAATTTGTATTGTAGAAAAACAAACTACTCTGCAGCATGCCTAAATGTGTCTTTTCGCTTCTGATCGCTATACGGCACTTCCAACTTGGGACAATTCGCTATACACAGTTTCAGCCAACCAGCACCTTCTAAACATGCAGAATGACAGTGTGATCCTTTATTATTACGGCGCAGCATCTTTGTTTCAGTCAGTCATTGTCCTGTTAGACTATTTACTGTTAAGTGCTGCTTGAGCTACCGTTTATAGTACAACAGGTGGCATACGTAGTTCTTAAATCGATATTGAAATGCACACACAAGTCTCCTAAATTATTTATTGAAATACCTACATTTACAGTGTCCGTTTTAGGAAATCGTAGTTTTTACTTGTTCCCGTTATTAGGAATTATAATTTCTCAGTGTCACATATTATTCGTTACTACTCGCGAGTCCCACTTCATTGAAATTCTGTTTTATATTCTGTATAAGCAAACTTTTTAAAAGGAGCGTTGATTAAATTGACTATAGCAGACTTGTCATCTTCTTAAAATGACTTTATTGATTTGATATTGACAATTAATCATAAGGCCAAACATCAAGGAGGATTTGAGTTTGCATGGACTGCGCTGTTTCTTTGTTTTCGTGACATCGCGTCAGTAGAGAGTGCGTCACGTTAACAATGCATTCTGTCCTAAATGACAGCGCACACGCTTTTTTATATTTCCTAAAGGCCAATCTGTCTCAATTTCCTCATTAATATATTTTGACAGTGTATTTTAGTGAGAATGATTATAAACATATTACCTATGTTCATTTCCCATGTAGATATGTAACGTTTGGTGAGTATAAATAAAAAGTAACAACACATATAATAGTTATGTTGCATTGTTTATGATTAACAAAATTCATCGTTTATCGGAAATTTTCTACTTATACAGTCGATTTATTCCACTTCTGAAGGTGTACATTGTCGGTATTCTCTATTGCATTTGCCCCCGAGTGTATCGCGTGCCAGTGTAACCGAGGGATGGCAGACGAGCTCACGTAATGGGTGACAAGGCACATTCTCATCCTGATGCCCAGGCTCTTGTCATAAATATTCCCATCTTGTGCTTTGTCTCGTTCCTGCAAGTTTACTATTATTATGGAACATGTAGAGGAAATGTGTTTTATTTTATGTCTATGAAAGGAAGGACGGTAAAGCCTTGAATGAAACTGAGTGTTGATGCTTTGGGTAACAAGACAGGTTAAGGAGCAGAGAACATTGAATGTGACATTGACTGCGGGGGATTGTGTAACTGGAAGATGGTTTAAGAATACAGAAACGACAAAATCTTAGTGTTTGAGTAATTCTATTTACGTCAATTATTTACTCTGTTGTGCTGCACTTCGGAAGATTACTTATTTACCCCCCCAGCGCAGCCTTTGATAAGATGAATTCACAAGTACAGGATGTTGCTGACAAAGTCAGATGCTTTTTTGAAAGTTTGGCTCCAGATGTGCTTATTCAGCTGCTCCTTCTTCTCAGTACTTGAGTGATCTTTACGTTCACCTCTGGATGAATTTGCAAAGCTACTTTACAACTTTTTTGTCTCATTAACGCAGAAATCCCGAGGCTTTCCTAAAATTGCAGAAGACACTATTGATGGCGCTGATTCTGTTTTAAAGACAGTTGTGATTAGTTATGCAGAACACGCTTTTACTCACATTGCTTTTGGAAATCAATAATACAAATCAGCAACAGATCTGGGAATCACTGAATAGTAAAAACGTTTAATGAGGAATGTCTTGCGCATATACTGGTGTAATGACCACGTCGGCTTTAGTGAAGCATTTCTTAGCCTCTGTGATATGATCGACATGGGGTAGAATAGATTCTGGATTGTTATAATACGTGCTACCTTACGCAAAATATGCTCATCGATTTGTTACAGATTCTTGGTGGACACGATTCCACACCGAAGAAAAAGGTGCTCCATGTAAATCGTTCATAATGTCTCCAAAATATATTTGTTAACTTTCAGACAAGTACTACTTAACTGTTATATACAAAATCCTTATTTCAACATATGCGAGCCCCAACTAAGATTTGAACTCGGGTTAGCGTATTTTATCAACATAGCACAGACAACCGCTTTTACGCTTTGAGCCAAAGCACCTTAGCAGACTAATTACTGACCAAATCGACTGCTGACTGCGCAGATATCAATGACGTCATTACGCTAGTGTACTCAAAATCACGTGACAGGCGCATTTGAAGCAAGCCTCGAAGCGGTGCTTCTCCCGATAGCTCGACACAGTGTCGAAACCTGAGTATCGAGTGGCCCATCACTAGTTATATGCAAGCACATTTCAACAGAGACTCGCCTAGATCCTTTCCCCACCATTTTCAACACACGCAGCAGCGGTTGTATATCACTTCTCTCTGTAGTTACCATCGCCAAAGTCTGTTAGATGACATCACGGTTCAACACAGACCCTCCTTAAAAACAGAGCACCCCTCCCAGCCTTTTTTCCCAGTATGGTTTCAGGGCTACTCTTTCTCACTGGCTTTTCGTATTTGTGGTGCTATCTGCTCACTTTCCCACTCACAGTACAATTTCAGTGTTGCCCTTTCTGACTGACTGGTGCTATTTGTTCACTTTCCGACATTTGTAAATAAGGTAAATTCATCTCACCGAAGCGGGGCTACATAAAATTAGTGTTGTCAATGTTTGTGCTGAGTGTGGTTTTGTTTTCATCGTCTCGTTTGCTGTTTATCGTGTGTGCGTCAGTGAATGTTGTCCACGTAAATACAGCGGGGACGGATGATGGGAAGAGACCGCAGCCCCAAGATGGAAAGCACCTGTTGTTCAATCACAATCAGTTACATCCGGCTTTCAACAATTTAAACAATCAGGAGGGAACAGAGAAAGGAGGAAGACGAAGATTTCACTTTACAACTACGAACCAAGTTTAGCTGCTGTTTTCCACATCGCGCTTTGGATCCAGTTGGTTTTCATTCTGCCGGACTTACTTCAATTCCTTCATCGCCAGAGACCCCGGGGTTGGATTACATCATCCACCACACGCCGAGGATTCACGATGAGGTTGTCCCATTTGTTCCGGGAAATACAAACACATCACATATCTGTTGACCAGTCATCCGCATTCAGGGCAGTTATATACTCGGACTCATGTTCACGATCATTCATTCCGTATTCCTTCATTGTTGTTATTCGTGTTGTTTGTTATATGTTACTGGGACAAGGGAGGGTTTTGTTATTGTGTATATATATGGTGTTGTCACATTATTGCTTTGGTGGTGGTTTATACATATACATTTTCTATGTGTGAAATTTGTATTTTTTGTTATTTCCTTTAATATAATTAATCACTTATTTTTATATATCTGCTTTTGTGTGCCTATGTTTAATCTGTTGATTGTGGGGAAAATTGTATTTGTTAGCGGTACAGCTTGATTTATAAGATTCATTGTCAGTAATTTATCCAGGCCACAGGTCTTGGAGGTGTAGCTGCCGGCTGGGGGTAAGGGGTCGGCCGTTGTGGTACTTATTCCGTATGTAATACCATGTAACACATTAAAATTGTCCTGCTTTTTGCTAATATACCCAATGCCACAGAAAAAAAGACTTAGAATTGGAAGGTCCACATCAGATGCCAGAAGAAAGTGTCTTTCAAGGGCGTCTGAAACGCCACAGCAGACAGAATCCAGAGTGGAGGAACTTACAATAAAATGTGAATCAGAAAACTGTTTGTTCTATTTCTATGTTCTGTTTCTCTCATTTGGGAAATTCATCAGTTATACATTCCCGGACAACGCCGGGTAATCCTGCTAGTACTATATATAGGAACATACAGCATTGGAAATCAGTGTTCGGTTAAGAACTTCTGGGAATAGAGCATTCTATATTAGGCTCCATAACTCTTTTCTTTTCAGTTCTTTAATAGGTGTGCCTATTCAACAAGGGTCAATGCTTTAACCTTTACCATCTGTTTGTTTTATTGTACAAGGTCAGTTATTAGCTTACACACTTAGATGATGTTGGTAATTTTGCCACTAGTGCCTCAACACAGTTTTTGAATAATAATGTCTCAGACAAATCACAGGCATTTCTTTTCTGCATGCCCAAAGAACTGCTGGGCACTCAGACTCTGTAATAAAATAACTAGTCAGTGGTTTCCAGTACTTTATTATCCTGTTGATAGATGGCAGTAATGACAACCATCTTGACTCATGTTTTGTCCTGTCCCTTTTTATACTCTTTTTATTGTAGACCTTACCAAAATGTCTTAAATTCCATACTCTTACCACACTAACAGGTACTGAAGTTCAGCACTTCCTCCCCCTTTCCTTTTACATCTGTAACCTCAGGCAATTAGATGGCATAAAAGAACATAAAGGAGTTACATTACATATGCAATAATTTATCATTAATAATATGGCTAAATTATAAGGAAGCAGAGTACAATGTGACTATTGGTTACAAAGTAAACCATACATCCTAATCATACTTGATGTGTAGTTTCAGGTGGCACATTAACTGGTCATTACACTCGATTCTTTCTGGTCAGCTCATTTCTGATCTGCTCTCTTCAGGATGGAAAAATGGCAGGGTGGGCATGCCTCTCCAAGCTTGTCTCTTATCATGTCTCTGCAGCACCTGATACTCTCCCTTTGGACATTGTCTGAGGCCATTCACCAATGAAACAGCTCACGCACAACCCTCCTTCCCAGTTCAGCTACTTTACAATGTGGGTGTATAACATTCACTAATGAAAAAGCTCTGGCTCTGGCACATATCTACCTCAGTCCAGCATTTTCTGTAGTTTCACAGATGCAGTTTAGTTATAAAATTGGCCCTGAGGGTTATCTTTTTATCAATAAAACTCCGGGGGTAGAAAAGAAAACCGGTTTTGTGAATTTTACTCAACTCCCCTAGCTAGCTATCTGAGCTGCTGTAATGACTATACTTTGAGAGCAACATTTTTAACACAAATGGCTATATTCCCAAAGCACATTTGGATACATTGTGCAATACATGAGTCAAACATTGGCCAGCAAGAATGTCCTTTGAGACAGTTTAAATTTTGAAACATATTATTGTGCTTTCTATAGTTCACACTGTTGTGAACAATTTGAAGAATTCATAAAGCTCACTTGGAAAATGAGAGAGAACATAAGGTCCAGAAGTAAGGTAACAGGCAAAACATGTACTCTAAGGTGAGACAGGATATTTTAAATGTAAAAGGTCTTTCAACAAATTAAAAATATGTTGCCAAAATGATTGGTCAGAAATAAAGAATACAGAATTATGAATCCCAAACTAACAAAATGAAGATCTGAGAGACGACGTTGTCTTTGCTGCAGTCCAGCTTAACCACTTTGGATACTTGCGACTAGAATAACACAGAAGAGTCATTATAAATCTCCCTGAAACTTTAATGTGACAGTCCAGTGTACGACTGCTGGTGCTTTGTGGCCTGTTACACTTTGCTGAGTTCAGCAGCAGATACTTTGTCATTTAGACATGACTGACACCAGAGATAATATACCTGGGGCCTCATGTATAACGCCGTGCATAGAACTCGCACTATAACATGGCGTAAGCACAAAAGTCGAAATGTGCTTACGCACAGAAAAATCCAGATGCAGGAATCTGTGCGTACTCCAACTTCCACGTTCTTCCGCTACATAAATCCCGATCAGCGTGAAAACTAACGTTCGTGCACGGCTTTATGTAACGCCCCAACTCCTCCCAGAATTACGCCTCTTTGAATATGCAAATAAATATAAATCGCCCTTAAGCTCAGCCTTCTGTGAAAAGACAATGGGAAAAGCATGGGGGAAAATACCAAGTGGAAGCAAAGGAAAAACATACTATTTGTTCAAATAAACTGTGGTATAATCAACAAAATGAAGTTGATCGAGTGACATAGCGTGTTGGAAAAACTTGAAAGCTCACGTTCACAAAATCACACAGTGCCGGAAATAAAAAAGAAGTCACATATCAAAGTCGCCGTGAAAAGCCGAGTTGTAGCCCACTGTCTGAGTGTCATATGAAAGCTTATTAAGGTACAGAGAAAAAAAGCCACACAGTAGGGAAAAAGCATGAAATGTCAACTTTAATCTCGACATTTCCACTTTAATCATGTTATTTATTTTGTCATTAAAGTAGAACATCATAAACTTCATCTTGAAATCATTTAATTAACCAGTTTCTCAAATCACATTGTAATTAAAGTAGCACGTTAAATGCTTTGTTTTGTATTTGATCTTCTATGTGCCTATGTGTGTGAATCACTACTTGCTTCTTAAACCGGCTCTCTTCCTCCGACTGTACACACAATCCATTACATTCGTGATATTACAGCTCTCTGAATAACTAAAATACTGAGATGTATACCTGATATCATTTTCATGATGATAGGAGTTAAAGCACATTATTAAACATGTGTTTCACTTCGATTAAATAATTTATTGCAGCAGTACTCAGGGGCGGCTCTAGGCTTGTGGTGGCACTGGACAGAGGAAGAATCGGTGGCTCCTTCGCCCGCCCGTCAGTAAGGTAGCTTATGCACGGTGGATGGCCACGTCCGTTGCGGACACTGCATAGCCGCCTCATGCTCATGACACAAGCATTTAACTTTTTCTGAAATTTGTTGCTGTGTTTTTAGCTGTGTTGTTATTTTCTCTTTCTGTGTTATATTCAATATATATTGGCGTAGCCATCAATGCAGTCCTTGCTTTTCTTTCCCCAAGTAACCGATCGCCACACAATCAGCTCTGTAATAGAAGTTAAGCCATCTGTAAGCTTAGTGCCGATTCTTCAAAACGTTTAAGGAACATTGAAATATCTTCGTAGTACATGTTTAATTATTCTATCCTTCACGACACTCCCAGTGAAGAATATAGATTATTTAAATGAAGTTAAAGTTTTATCTGTATAATTTAATAAACATATTTTGCTACATTTCACCTTAAAAATGATATCGTCATCATATGTAAATACAAGCTTTATAAAGTGGCTCAGGTTGTGCGATATTATAACTATAGTGCAAGTTTACCGTGGGGTGAGCAACTCCTAACGGGAGGAGCTAAAAGAAGCTGAAGAAGAAGAAGAAGAAGAAGTGAGAGTAACAACACAAAAGCAGTTCTGGTATTTGGAATGCCATGGCTGTTCCCTTACCATTATATTGTTACAAGTTAATTACAATCAGATGCGTTACACTAATAAACAATATGCGGTTAGTTTCTGTGTATTTATAAAGCCGCGTCAGGAAAATAATGAGTAACCACACAGGAACAGTACCATTGCTTTGACGCTGGGTGCCGCCAGTCTGCAAAACCGAGCCGAGAACTTGCGTACGACAAGGCATGAGGTACCGTGGAAAAGTGCGTGGCTTTACGCCAAGTATAGGTTTTATACATCACGATTTGAACGTGGAAAAGTTCTTACACAACATTTCTGTGCGTACGCACCGTTTATACATGAGGCCCCTGGTCTAGCAGTCAGCACTTTTTTCTTGCGTTTTCTGCTGTAGCACATTGTTCAATAGCACCCATTCCTTTGCTACTAATAACTACAGGATGTGGACAAAGTGTGCAGAATGAATTAAATCTATCGCTTCTATTCTGTGAGCTAATTGCATGCTATATTAAATATTCTCAATTGATAAAAGTTGCTTTGTTTCAGCATGGGAGCATGCAGTGGAACTATGAGTAGGTTATCTAGTAGTAAAATGGATTTTATAGTCAGTCAGGAGATATACATCAATATCTGACTATGTTGAAACAATAAAAACAAGGTATTTTGTGACAGGTGCACGATCCAATAACATGAAAAATAATGACATCAATGGTGAAAGGAAAGACAGAACGAAGGACAGTTGTGTCCAACCTGAAGGCAGACGTCTGAGCAGAGCCCTTTAACACTTATTCATTAACCTGGAACTCATGGGTGTATAGTGTGGAGAAAAATTAGACAAAATTGCTCTGCATTTCATTAAATTTACAGTGTAAGCTACAATGTCACTCTGTCCTCTTCACTTTAGTATCATTTTAGTTATCAAGTGATCACTGATAATATTACAACTTTACAAATACTTCTCAAAATAACCTTTTGATGTAACAATAAATCTAGATTGTTGGACAGTGATCAGCATTAGACCCAACTGATACCCGCAGTCCTTGTCTGTCTCCACACAGGCCCAAGTGCTGACGTCACGCCGAGATGTTAAGGAGAAAATGCAGAATATAAAGAAGACATTGGTGAAGGTGACAGTGATGGAGGTGCAAGTGAAGGTGAGATTTCCTGAAAAACGTTTGGTTCTTTTTAATGACAAACGTATAACGTGGGGAATCTGCCTTTTGTGTTTTTGTAGGATTTCCTTCTTAGCTGCCTTCTGCTCACAAGTTTGTTTTGCCCCTTTGGCTTTGTTTTCTGTTTTTTTTCCTCTGTTTCTCCATTCAAAATATTTCTGGACCAATCATTCCTTCATTGTTGAGTTATCATAACATATAGTATACATTACAAGTATGCGGCTAAAACAAAATGGGTGATCCAAAGGTACAAAATAAAATTAGTAACCTCAAAGCCCATTTTTGTGAGCTGACAAACACAGTTTAGTTATTAGTGGAGCAGCTAGAAAATGCGCAGCAGAATGTCACGTTCAGTGATGAGGTCCTCTTGCTGTAGTTTTGGAATCAGGAATGTTATTGAGAAGGTTCTAATTGGTGTCTTCTGTTTCTGAATTATCATTTTAAAATTTCAATTAAAATCCAGTACAAATTCTAACAACAAAGCAAGAGGTATATTATCATAAGCTGAAGTTATATTATTTCTTAACTCAGTGTTAAGTCTTTGGAGTGAGCAACACCCAAAGAGACAGTGGGCATCACTGTATGAATAATTCTGATTCTTTCTTAGGAATATTTAGTGCAATTTTATATACTTCAGAATAAAAATCACATTACTGAATTTAAATCGGGGAATCAAACACATTGGTGAATTTACTTGGACGTTTGTAACATTATAATGATGAAATCATTAAGAATTAACCACTGTGTCTCATAACTGTCATTCAGATGAACTTAAAGATGAAATAGTCATAATGTTGGGTACACTATGGAGGAAGATATTGGTTATCATCCATCTATCCATTATCCAACCCACTGTATCCTAACTACAGGGTCACGGGGGTCTGCTGGAGCAAATCCCAGCCAACACAGGGTGCAAGGCAGGAAACAAACCCCGGGAAGGGCGCCAGCCCACCGCAGATACCAATACTACATAAGATATTTGATAGAGAAGTTATGTTTTTTCTGAGGCAGTTATGGCCTCTTTTGTTCATTTTGCCCAGTTTGTAAACTGTAATGAATGGGGAGATCTTCAGGTAATTGGTAGTTTTTAACTAGCAGCTTTACCTAAGCTCCCATTAAATGGCTGTGCTCACAGAAAACAAAACGAATCAAAGCAAGAAATGTAAAAAATAATAACCAATTCAAAATTACATCAAATGTAAGAAATAATGACAGAAAATAGTCCTCTATACTACAAAACCTTGAATTGGACAAACATCCATTAAAGGTTCTCAGTTAACCCTTGGGATTTCTGAATTTCCTTTTGGCATTAATCTAATCTGATTGAATCTCTGTATACAAAGGAAAGCATGAAACATAAATAAAAACTGTATAGTCATAACAACTATTTGATCTCATGCTTTAACTGATATAGGCTCAGCAGAGATTCCAAATATGTCCATAAAAACAATTTAAAATCCATTCCATCTAAACAAAATAATAAAACACAAACCATAAATGGAGACCTGGTTCAGGAACAATTGACCAATTTAGAGTAACATTAAAACATCAGCATTTGCTTGTCGCATGAAGTCTGTGGTATTACATCTTATTATGGAATCTTTAAAATTATTAATATTGCTTGCTGTTTTAATCCTTATAACAGTAACATTATTTCCCCACATTATGGAATTTGTTTGCTCAGGGGCACTGCCATTTTGCTTGGCTGCAGCCATGTTCTTTGTGCCTGTGGATGATTATGTAATGTGTCGTAATCAATCACCTCTATAACATGGTGGCATTCTGCAGCATTGATTGAAGTGTGGATCAATTTAAAAATAAAATGATGATAATTTGTGTTATTGGGTTTTCTATGTTTATTTTAACTATTGGTTTTGGAAGACTAGTCCATAGTTTGATAGTTGTTTTTGTCGGCTGGGTAATTCGCTTTCTGACTATGCCTCTTTCTTTCTCCTTTGCTTTCTCCACTTCTCAGTTTTTCCTTTTTGGTCTTAAACATTGCAATGAACAGTCCTAAAATCATTCACAATAAAAATGGTCTTAGGGGTTTCTTGATTACAGTAACATAACCCATCCATTATCTTGAAAATTCAAAATTTAAAATTTTGAAGTGGTGTTAGGAAAATGTATTCAAAGACTACAGAGAAGGCAATGTTGTTTTAGCTGTTCATTATTTTATTTTTTAATGGTTATATAGTGGTCTGTGGTGGGCTGGTGCCCTCGCCAGGGATTTTTTCCTGCCTTGCGCCCTGTGTTGGCAGGGATTGGCTCCAGCGGACCCCCATGACCCTATAGTTTGGATATAGCAGGTTGGATAATGGATGGATGGATTAATATAGTGGTTTCTTATAGTGTAAATAAGAGAATGTTAAGCTATAGTTGGATTTAGTATGCATAATTTTTGCAAGTTTTAAAAGAGAAAATTGTCTTAATTAAAGAAGAGATAAAATCATCCATTCATCCATCCATTATCCAACCTGCTATATCCTAATTACAGGGTCACAGGGGTCTGCTGGAGCCAATTCCAGCCAACACAGGGCGCAAGGCAGGAAACAAACCTTGGGCAGGGCTTATTCTATTCTATACTTATGTTATGCTTTCTCAAGAAATGATTATGCAGAATAAATTATTTATGATCCTATGTTTCATGGGTTACTATCCATCGTATGTGTTATACAGCATATAATGTCTTTTTTAATGATCACTTTTTGAACATAGTAGGCTTCATTTGTATAACCTTCAGAGTAAATTTGCCAAATCTATGTACTAAATATACATTATAATAGACGTTGGTCAAAGTTAACTATGTCGTAATGTTGTA
The DNA here is from genome assembly GCF_016835505.1 of Polypterus senegalus. Classification (NCBI taxonomy): domain Eukaryota; kingdom Metazoa; phylum Chordata; class Cladistia; order Polypteriformes; family Polypteridae; genus Polypterus; species Polypterus senegalus. Next base: position 19,361,863 of record NC_053163.1, read on the forward strand.
TTAAGATGACAGCAATTATTTGATCTTGCCATGAATGATTTCCATCACTCGTTCCAACAGTTGACTGGACAAACGAGTTAAGTATTGAGTTGAGTATTCAACAGTCTCTCTGATGTGCATGTGAGTGAATTAAATTCTCTTGTTTAATTAGGGCACTGCAGAGAAGGAAGTAAAGGAATATGAGGAGACATTCAAATTGTTGCTTCAGTTCATTGATGGACTGAGATCAGAAGTGATTTCCATGATTAAACAATATGAGAAAACAGAAGTAAGAAATTTTGCAGAGGTCAGAAACCAACTGGAGAAGGAGATCAAGGAGTTGGATAGGAAAGATGCTGAACTAGAAGTGAATTCACAGACCGATAACGACATCTCCATCCTGCAGGTAATATCATTGCTTCACTACAAATTGAAAGTTGACCAGGTGATCTGTTTTATAGACAGATATTTCTATTCACTTCTTTTTACTCTCTTAATGCAGAATGTCAAGTCTATGTGTAAACATTCTGAAAGTGAAAGCACACCCATCATTTTTGACAATGAGCATTTCTCATGTGACACTTCGAGGCAGGTGAAAAAATGTCTGAGTAAGACCATCTGCTCAGAGTTAGTGAAGACCAGGGAGACAGGTAAGTTTGGTTTTATATGTACAATTTTGGAAGAGTGAACAAGAGAAATCGGTTAATTATACCCTTTGGTCCTGGGTTATGACTGACTGATCTTTTTTGGATTTAATTAGTGCTGTTTTGTCCATTGATTGATATTAGTAAACATCACATCATGCATTGAGCATGACCACATCATATAAATCAACCTAGTGCTTATGTAAACTCAAAGTATTTTCTTTCGTAACTAAAGGCATGTTTTTTAATCTAATTCAAAATAAAGTGCAACAGGAGAGACACTGCAAAAAGATGTCAGATGCAGAAGGGCAGCTGATCAACTTTCTGTTCAGTACTATCATTCCAGTTTATGTCCTTTGGTGTACAATTTTAGAGAGATTCTTCAGGATGGTTCAGAGAGTTTTAAAGGAATGTAAAACTTTTCCTGATTGGATGAAAGTCACTTTCAGTTATAAAATCAGTGTCTTCTAATAGGCGAGTTATTCTGTCCATCTTAAGTCCAGACAGATCCTGGTACAAAGAGTTTAGTCACTTAGTTTGGAATTCAAGTGGTGGTTTTGTGCAGGTGGATGCCTTCCAAGTTACCAAATAAAAACCCCTTGTGAGGAAAATGCAATTAGGATGCAACACCATCACATAGTATTTTGTTTCTAATTTCTTGGGCTCGTCATTTGTTTGCTGACACTGTGTTTTCATGCGATTGTGGGGCATTATGTGACAGGGTGAACACTGGTGTGGGGCCGTCCCTCAACAGAGACAGGCAAGTGGAGTTGTGGATGGAAAATGTGATGTCCAAGGTTCTCAGGAGTCAGGTGGAGAACTTTCTTTCTAGCATCGAAGTGAATTATCTTCATCTTAACATCAGCAAAACCAAGGGACAGGTTATTGACTTTTGCTACACCACAGAGTTGATATAGAGGTGGTCCATTCCTACACGTACTTGGAGGTCATTAATGATAGGTTGGATTGGTCTTGGAACACAGAAGAACTGTATAAGAAAGGGCAGAGCAGTTTCTTTAATGTGGGAAGTGACATCCTTCACATCTACAACTTGTTGGTGCAGTTTTTTTTGCTGTGGTGTATTGGGCTGGTAACATCACTTCAAGAGATGCCCAACAAATCTACATGCTAATTAAAAAGGCCAGCTCATGTCCAAAAAGCACTTGGGACCCCCTGGAGGAAGTAGAAAAGGAGAGAATTAAAACAACTGAATGCCATTATGAACCAATACACATTTTCTCTCTGACACAGTAACACTGAGGACTTTCAGCCAATTAATCATTCAAAGAATCGGCATAGAGGCGGAACAGTGTCTCTGTGCCTAAGGATCTACTCTGGAATCTGGAAGTTTGTTGATTCAAATCTCGTTACTGCCAGAAGGGGTCCTATTCTTTTGGGCCCTTGAGCAAGGCCTTTAACTTGAAAATTTGTTCCAGCTGTGCTATGCAATTGGTCTGGCTCCCAAAGGTCACGCAAAAATGATATTTCCTCTCGGGGATTTTCCTCTTTTGGGACTTCCCTTAACGGTACGGCACACCAACGAGCGTCCCAAAGCGTGATCACCGTGTCTATGGAAGACAGCCTATCAATTGTCGGGGCAGCCACAGGCTCCCAATGCTGCAGTGGCTCACTGCAAAAGCCGAGTGCTGTCACGCTATAAGCGCTTGACATCGATGGGTGATACAAGGAACATTATAAATGCAGGGAGCAGTATTCCTTGGCCACTAACCTGGCCACAACCTTGCCTGATTGCTGTGTCTGTGTATAGTACAGTGGTAGATACCACCACAATAAATAACCGTGCTCTTCCTGTTTCACACTGAATAAAGTTGGTTTTACTAAAGTACTGAGACTCAGCCTCGTGTTTTGGGCTAAAAGACAGGGACTCACACATCACAGTATATTGTATCTGTAGGAATACAACTCTTAAATTATCACAAGATTAAATATATGTATATGTTGCTGATATTGCGGAAGAAGAAAACATCAACTTATAATATCCCATAGAATATCTGCAACCGTTAACACCGTCCGGTCTTCCACCGGCCATATTAATGTTGAAAGAAGGATGTATGGTAATGTTATTGCATAATTTATGTCTGAGTGATGGGCTATGCAATAGGATAAGGTTAGTTGTATTCAAAATTGATCAAACAAATCTGACATGTAAAATTTTAACAGGCGTAAAATTTAAAAGCAGTGTAAAAAGTATTTGCATGTTAATTTCAAAGCCAAACAGAACCAATTTGTATAACGCAACAAATCCCTCGAACACAACATGAAACATAATTTTCTTTCAATTTATTACATTTTAGTATTTTTTACTATGGTTAATTACTCACTGTAATGTAAAACAATCTGTTTAAATTGTACATCTGCATCCCCATATGCGAGTGGCACATCCGCGAAGTGGCTAGCATGTGGGCTGGTGAGCGAAGCAAGCATGGGGCAGAATCCCCTAGTATGAAATATATTTAACAAGTGAAATTCAGTCTTATGGCCTTACCAAGTCCAAACACATGATTATTCATTTTGATCCTGGTAGCCACATATCTGCACAATAGTTGACTTCGTCGTCATGTGATCTGATGGCCACTTTGGATGGAGCACAAACTGGACAGTCCTGGAAGGCCCAAAATGTTAGCAGATGCATCTGTTAGGCAGAGTTCAGTTTTCATCATTAGAACAAGTACTGGTGAATATCGCCAAAGGTCAGGGACACAGTGTCTGAATGGACCCTTTTGCAGTTCAGAGTCATCCAGATAACTCCTTTTCCAGTTAGGAGCTGGCTTTGGATAGATTTTGATTGAGATGGTAATCTAATCAACAATATAATTTTTCTGTTGACAGAAAGTGTTTGAATGTATGAGGTATATGTTTCTTGAATAGGAAAGTTAGCATTACACTATACCTGTAACTATGGAAAAAAAATAACAATATTTACTAAATATTCAAATTCCTAATCTTCTTCTTCTTCTTTCAGCTGCTCTCATTAGGGGTTGCCACAGTGAATCATCTCATTGCATAAAATTTTCAAATTCCTAATATTTTTTTTCTACTTTCAAACAATCAACATATTTGTTAGTTTTTTCATCAATGAGGCACCAAAACTTTTCCTTCATGTGGTTTTGGACTGATTGTTATTGTAATTCAATCAACAATATATCTGTCAAAATAGTTTTAATAGACAAGAGATCTAATATTTGAAGATTTCTTCATTTATTTTATTTTCTTCTCTGTGGTCCATTTAGCATCTTGCGTGCCTGAAGTAATGAAGAAGGAGACCCTGAATGAAACAAAGGGTTCAGGCTTTCAAAATTTGTTTTCACATTCCTCTTCATCCCCTGATAAAGGTCTGTCTATGTCTCTTTGTCACTAGGAGGAATAACAAAGAAAAGTGCTTTCAGAACTTTTATTTAAATGTATGTCTCCATGCTAATAATGTATGTATCCTGGATTTTCTAACATTCCTTAAATAAGTTTGACTATTTTAAACTAAATTTTAATGTGATTTCTTTTTTAACTGTTTTTGTTACAGTTATTGAAGTTGTTAGCTCAGACATAATCAATAATACAGATGAGACGTTCTTTGATGAAATTTCCAATAAACTCAAGAAACGTGGTGTTATAATTCAGAAGGCCCATCTTGACAATGAGTCTGGAAATCTGGTTTTACTCTTTTGTCCAGTCGTCTCAAAAATTGGAAATGACATTACTATGGCACTGAAGAAAGTTTCAAGTAAGTGACATAAAATCACAGATTAAAAAAATAAATCTAATGCACATGCAGGACAAGGGTCTCAAATAATATATTTAGTAATATGGAAGTACAGTACTAATTGTTATGCTATAAAATGTATCAGAATTAATGATATAAAGTATTGTTTTTGCCCCTTTATACTGTTTACTCAACACCCCCACTGAAATATATAGTAGATATTATATATACTGTATAAACAAACATAACAACTGATGAATAAATGCAATTAGAATAAGCTTCAAACTGAAAAAATTATTTAAAATATAAGGTCCCACTGGAGGCTGAAAACAAGAATGGTGTCCAAACGAATTGGCCTTATCCTTGCAGAACACCCAGACACATCCCTGCCTTTTCCAGTTTTACATAATATAACATGTTCTTTACTCATGGAGAACACAGAAGTGCCGCTCTTTCAAATGATCAAAATTAACTGGAAAAGTCAGTAAATAGGGGTGGTCATTAAAGAATAATTTCAAAAAAGACAAGTAGTGTACAGTTAGTTACAATTAGTGTTTAAAATCTGAAATGCTTCAAATGATATGCCAAAATAGCTGTCTGGTAATATTAGAGATTAAGACAACAGCAAACCATACTTTTACATTTAATACGTCACATAGAGTTGAATGTATTCTCACCAAGAGTAATAGCAATTAATAAGGTTATTTGGTTTATTTACATAGAATACATGTCGTTAACTGGTATTAAGTCTAAATAGATTATATTATTATATACATTCAGACAAGATCATTCATCTTGAGTCATTCAGTTAGATTCAGTCTTGAGTTAATTAATAATGCATCATTTCACTGTTTATTTTTTTTTACATTTCCACCCATTTAATCTCTGCACATACTTAATGACATCAAAGGTGCATGCTGTCGCCATTTTGTTAGCACATACAGTGATTAAAGCAACCTTTCCTCTAAAATGTTCAAAGATTATTTAAATGAAAATAGCCATAGCTCAGAAATGAGTGATAATATGCATACACTAAAGTCACATTGCGTATTTTTTAAACTGTCATTATTAATAAGCACCAATAAAAAAGGACTTTCCGCCAATGAATTATTCAAAGAGTCGGCTTAGAGGCAGAATAGTGTCTCTGTGCCTAAGGATCTACTCTGGTATCTGGAAGCTTGCTGGTTCAAATCTCGTTACTGCCAAAAGGGGTCCTATTCTGTTGGGCCCTTGAGCATAGTCTTTAACTTGAAAATTGCTCCAGCTGTGCCGTACAGTTGGTCTGACCCCCAAAGCTCATGCAAAAAGGCAATTTCCTCTTGGGGATTTTCCTCTTTTGGGACTTTCCCCAATGGGACGACACGCCGAAGAGTGTCCTGAAGCGCAAACCCAGCCATGGGCTCTTCTGTATCTGTATTACTATATATATTCACATCTAATCTTGTATAAAAGTGTTAACAGAACCAAGATTTATTTTTCCTAAAACTGTTGTTTACAGTTCCCTCCTTTCCTCTTGCAAATGGTACTGTTGTCAAAAATTAAATTATAAACTTGCCTCAATAATTTAACACAATGTTAAAATGGTAGGAACAAGCTAATTTTGTTAGTCATAATCAGATTTTTCAAATTTTCCATGATATGCTCAGTGTAGTTTCTTATAGAGAACAATATTTCATTTCTAGAATATGTGAAATTTTCCTTACGCCTGCCATTGTTATGCTGATTTTCCTTTGCTTAGTCAGACCCTTGGACCCTGCCGTGCTCTTGTCTTCATTTTTGCTTAGGGGTGCACATGTGCAGCCTGATCTTTTCAGTTCCACATGGGGATTTGAAGCCTACTCTTCTTTTAAGGAACCCTGTGTTTGTTTCTTTTTGTAATACAATTTACAGGGTTATTTAAGTCATATTATCATTAATATTTATATTATCATTAATTTTTTTCCTCATCTTGCACCCTCATCCACGCCGGAAAAAATATTGCTCAATTTTAAGGAATTAGACTCCATCTCTACAATATATAAAATCATTTTACAATCCCTCCCTTTCAAAGATCCAAGAGGACACTGGGAAAAAGATCTCTCAATCAATATATCAGAAAAGGAGTGGAAAGTGGCAATGCAGAGAATTCACTCGAGCTCCATATGCGCAAAACATACAATTATACAACTCAGAATTATATATCGAGCACATCTGTCTCGACTAAAACTCTCCAAAATGTTTCCAGGGCATGATCCAACCTGCGAACGTTGCAAACTAGTGCCAGCCTCACTAGGTCACATGTTCTGGGCCTGCACCAAATTAACATCATTCTGGACCAAAAATTTTTAATTACCTGTCAGACAGCCTTGGACTCACAATCCCTCCTCACCCATTAACAGCTGTGTTTGGGGTACTTCCAGAGGGGCTTAAAGTGGAGAAAGACAAACAAATCGTGATTGCATTCACTACACTTTTCACTACACTCTCCTCTTTTAAGTCAGTGGGAAACCGATGTGTTATATTATTTGAAATTGGAAAAAATCAAATACTCAGTTAGAGGATCCGTACAGACTTTTTTCAAAACATTGCAGGATCTAATCAGTAATATTTTAAAATAAGTTTATAAAGCACAGAGAATTTATTAATTTAGGTATTTTTACAAGCCTTAAATCTTACACCGTTTGGCTTGCTCTCTCTCTCAGGGGTGGGGATCGATCTGTTCTTAATTCTTTTTTTTGTAAAAACTTGATTGCTATGTATGGATTGTAATAAAATTAATAAAATAAAAAAAAAATAAAAAAAAAATTTGTGATCATTCTTTATTACACATTTGACTAGACATAAAATAAAAGAAATTTGACCATGAAGACCAAAAATAAATAATAAAATATCGCCCCCTATAAACTCCCATATATAGTATCAGCCATTTCATTTGATTTTGATGCTGAGATAAACTTTTCATTTGGCCTTTTGATAATTTATATATATACTATCTTCATGTGGTCTTCTGGACAAAGCAGTTATACTACATTAGTGAACTTGAAGAGGCACCAGCTAAGTGTGCCAGGACAGGTCATATCTTGTCCAAGACAGACATGTAGTCTAGTGGAGCTGTGCCACAAATTGAGTAGGACAGGCTGGAACCTGTCTCAGGCCCAATGTATGGCTGCTCGTTGTATGAACGTACAACATACATGTACCACACAGCTGATAGAACAGCTTCTTGGCTTGAATGAGAAGTGATGTGAATGCAAGCACTGAAAAAGTTTTAAAAGTGCATTCATGCATCATCTAGTAGCTGTAGTGGAGCGCAAGCAGAGCAGACTGTTCCATACATGCAGGTCTTTCGTTTATATATGTCTAATGACAAAATATTACATTGATAGGTCTTCAACTTGTATGATGTTTTAATAGCATTATTTGGATTGCGTTTTATCACCACCCGTATGTAAGGTTCACTCCATCTCACTGCTGCTCACTTGTGGTCAGAGGTAACACCATCTGCACTCAGTTACCCAAAATTCAGTCCAATCTAGGATCCTACCCAAGTCTCAATGGCGGCCATGTTCTGAGGCCAATGGGTTTAGGCAGTGGGGTGGGTCTCGTACATGCCAGTCGATATTTATGTATTTTTTAATTGTCTTTCTCACACTCAATAACACACTTGCACACTCTATAAACCTTCACCTTTGGATGCCTCCACTCCATTTGTTACTATCTCCCAAATCACTCTTCACTGCTGTGAAAATCAAATTCTGTTCTGTCATTCAGTGAGAAGCCAAGCACAATGACACCTTTTATTAGCTAAGTAAAAAGATTACAATATGCAGGCTTTCGAAGCAACTTCGGCCCCTTCTTCAGGCAAGTTGTAATGTCATTTAACATGTACCTGATGTACGTAAAGGTTCTTATATTTATGCTCATTCACTGTAACAGTTCAAAAGCTTTGAGCTCTTATCTTTTAGGTTGACTACAGGCTCAACTGGCTAGATAAATGGATTTAAACCCCAAATGATATGTATCAGTTATTGCTTTGAATGAATATGTTGAAATTAAATTTTATTTAAAAGCACAAATATTTTTCTTAAATGTTAAATGAGGTTTTCAATTCATTTTGCTCTTGAGGGGTACTTAAAGGAGGTCATGTAGAAATCTACCCACAGCAGTATGCAATCTTATCTTCCATTTTCTGTCGGTTTCTGCCATGAAATGTTTGATCTTTTGTAGTGTTGCCTCTGACGGTTTACTTAAAAATGAATAAGCATAAATTATTTTAATGCAAACTCTTCTATTAATTAAATATTGCTTTCTTTGTTTGCAGATAACAAGAAGACAATTCTGGTTGTCATGCATCGCACCACTAACCCGGATCATGCAGTAGCCGACAGCAGCCAGTATGTGGGAAAGAAAAATGTGGTGTCCACAGTCGATTATCTATTCCATGAAACTATTGGCTTACCTAATTGTCTCTTTAATAAGGAGACTTTACAAAAAGTTGCCAGTATTATAAGTAGGTTTAAGTAAACAAAACAGAATTAAGTGTTGATATCTAGAGAAACACATTTTCCTGGCATCATTTCATCATACGCGTGGAGTTTACATGTTCTCCTCGTGTCTGTATGGGTTTCCTCCGGGGGCTCCGATTTCCTCCCACAGTCCAAAGACATGCAGGTTAGGTGCATTGGCGATTCTAAATTGTCCTTGGTGTGTGCTTGGTGTTTGGGTGTGTGTGTGTGCCCTGTGGTGGGCTGGCGCCCTGCCCAGGGTTTGTTTCCTGGCTTGCGCCCTCCCTGTGTTGGCTAGGATTGGCTCCGTGACCCTGTAGTTAGGATATAGCGGGTTGGATAATGGATGGATGGATTTCATCATACAATACGTACGGCCACATTGCCTATTGACTCTGTGTGACTTGACATATCACTCCCTGGGAATGAATCGTGTCCTTTGTGAAATGGTGTGATGGTTTTGTAAAGTGCTTCTTGAGATGAAAGAGGGATGGATAGAGAGAAACGTCTTGTGAAATGTATTTTGTGTCATTAAATACTTGGATATGTTCTTCATTGTATTGTATTCTCAAATGGAGAATGAATGTATTCAATTTGGAGTTGTACAAAAATAAACCAAAACTAAGTTCTATAGATCATTGTGAGCTAATCAGAAATAGTGAAGAATGGGGATTGTCTGTCAATGCTGATTATGCCAAGTAATAAACTCCTTTACTGCGACACACCTAAACAGAGCTCAGTGCAGTTGACATTACAAGTCAGGTCACAGCCTGAGTCCCCATTGCCTGGAATGTCCCACTACTCCTCTGTTTGAATTCTAATAGAAGCTCCACTTTGATTACAAAGACACTGAATTATTGAATTGATAATTGGAGGTCAGAGGTTAGAACAGACAATCTTCTACAGCTTCAGATTCTCTTCTCTTATCTTGGTTAGCAATATCATCTCCATACACAAGATGAAGTAGAGAGCTGTGAGACAAATCAAACGTTGCCTGCTTTTGCTTGAGCCTTTCTGTTGACCAGCCACAATAATCACGTTATTGAGTAAGTCCTTGTTTAGCAACAGTATACACAATATTTACTTTTTGTAGGAATAAAAAGTACTGCTTATGTAAATGTGTTATGTGTTCTTACTCTTCTACTGATCAGTTTCACATTCAGGCATTTAAAGGGGGTAAAATATGGATAACAGTTTAAGATAAAGTCTAAGAAGAAATTAATATCTTGATAGTCATCTAACATGGAAATGATTAATATATTCTCATGTTAAGCTACCTTTTGTCCTGTAATGTTATGCTTTGCATACTTCCACTTCTTTATCCTTCCCACTGTGATGGTCACAGTGTTGGGGTCTACTGTTCATATCACCTCTTCTATTTCATCTACCACCATCTTCATCATTTCTCTTAACTTCGCTTACTTTTCTGCCCTCATTCTTTTTCCATTGCCAGCCCCCTTCTGCTGTTGTTCTTCAGTTTTCTCCCCAAGTGGTTTCATTCCAACTTCTGCCCTGATTTTATTTCATTCCTTATCTGATCCTCCCTCGTCCTTTCAACTGTGTAATTTAAGAATGCCATTTCAGCTCTTGGACTGCACTAATGTGTTTGCTTCTGACTCTCGCCACCGTGTGCCAGAGTGGGTATAGAAACAGAACTGAACAGTGGATTTGAGTTTCTTCACTGACCTCTACTACCAAGCACTGTGTGGTTTATTTTTTAAAAGATGTGGCTGACTATTTAAATCCTTCGTCTCAATTCACTGTCCATTGCCTCATCACTTGTCATCAAGTGCAGTGCAGTTAATAAAATGAACAATTCCAATAAAATCCAGTATGTGTTAGGACATTATAATGCAATCGATAATTATAAAGAATCTACTAAAACCAAGAATAAAAGCCATTCGAATCTCCTTGATGTCTGTTCTCCTCTGCTCTATCTCTCTCACACACACTCTCATCCCACCCTGCTCCCCCAATCTTTAGATGTGCTCAGTGTGGACAAGATGCTGGTGAAAGAGGTCCTTTCCTGACTTACATCCTGGTCATCATCCCTTGGCATCTACCAGGACACACTAAACCTGAATCTGTCTTCCCTCCATATGTCTTGGAATCTTCAGCATCCCTAGGAGCCCCATGATTGCTCCTGCTTTCCACTGCACAGCAGTACTGTTCTGGACCACCCCCAGAGTGCCAACCTCCACACAGCCCCATCACGTGGCTTTCCCTGACTACTTCATCACCTTCTCTCCAAACTAGCACCAATATGGTTCTTCCCCCTCTGATCTCTTTACTATAATTCTGTTTTCTTCTTCTCTTTTTAATTTGCTCTCTCCCAGCATCTCTTATACTATTGTGGGTGTAGGTGCCATGATGGTGACCTGCAGAAAGTTAATGTGGAAACTTACTTAAATGATCGCTTCTGCAAATGAATGGGCAATCAGTCAATTTCCCTATTAACTCTCTGGGAGTCCTCATCTTTGCTGCCGCACACACTGACGCCCACCAAACCTGAGCGGCACTGTTTTTATTTTAAAAACAAACACACACAGCCATGGAACCCTTAACTCACTTCAGCACAAGAAGACTGACAATAGTTAGGTATGTGAAATTTAGGATGTGGAATATAATAAGAAAGGAGAAAATGTTAACATAGCTGTGAATTATCGACCAATTAAAGTTGTTAACATAATTGTGAATTATCGACCAATTCATCAAGTCACATTTCCCCATTAAAGGATTCATCAGTTCATCTACAGAGCTAGAGGCAGAAAAGAAGAAAAGATCATTGATTATATGAACTACACCAAAGGGTTTAATTATGCGGCCTGGACTGGACAAGTGCTGAATTCACCACAGATAACAAGTTGGTTCACTTGCTTGTAACCGATATCAAGTTTAGAAGAGAATCGAGGGAGAAAATTCAGAGATACAAAAAGGGTAAAACAACAGAATTGGAGGAGAAAGAAACAAAAGAATCTTGTGTTTCAGTGCTAGAAAGGTTTGGAGATTAGCAAGGGAATATAAATGTATACTGAAGAAACATAAATGCAGTCCTAATACACAAAACTGGACAGTGAAGTGGTGCATTGTTATATTACATTTTTCTTTATGTCACTATATCTGGACAATACTGTTATGAGTTTTATTCACATGTGCATGTTAAATTTGGCACACAGGGGCTCAGCAGTTAAAATTGCTAGCCAAGCATTGGATTAGATAGCCAACGACAACTGGAGGCTTGTATAGTCAGCTTAAACACAGGATAGTGTATTTCTGTCCTCTGTCAGCACAAAATCCTCTTTCCTTATTGGGAGAATGAGAACCAGCATGTAAGCACTATGATATTTCTGTATTTTGTGGAGGAGGAATTCAGCCCTTGCTTGGAGACAGAGAAGACCAGCAAGTGAAGCAAGACATTATAAAAGGCTTGGACAACAGCCAGACCACCCTTGGAGGCGGTCTCGACAAAGTTTCGAAAAACCTCCCAGTGTGGGGACGAGAAAATGGCAGGCTGTGTTGATCCAGATTTCCCACCTGGATAAAGTCTGTCCATATGCCTCCACGTCTGTAACCGCATTAACCGTCAGTAAATGTAAGCTAAAAAGATATTTTTTCTCATGTGATTCTTGTACCGCCATAATCACGATGGGAGGGATATCGCCTTTTCTGGTATATTACTATATTGTTTAGTTACTTAATATGCCACAATTTCTAAAGAACACATTTCCAAGAGAGCTAATGCCTCTTCAGGAAACATGCACAGAGGGTGAACATGAAGTGGAAACAAACAACATAATGGATAAAGAAGGCGACGGATATTATTAGAAAGAAGAAACCTGCCTGGAAAAAATAAACAGAAAATAAAGTTGAAACATTAGAGACAAGTATGTACGATTAAGAAATGAAGTCAAGAAAGTCATAAAATAAACAAAAGCAAAATGTTCAAAAAAGTTTACAATCACAAATTATTTTTAGGAAGAAACAAAAGAATTTGGGACATTTTTTGAAAGATTGAGAAACAAAACACAAAAAAGAAATGTAAAGGCAATCAATGACAACAGCAGGTTAGCGATGGGAATGGGAAGTGGGCTGAAGATCATTTTTCATAATGAAATTTGAAGAAACCTAGAAAACTATGGATAATAATAGAGTCATGTGAAAAACTAAGTACACCTATGAAATGTTTTTTTTTTCTTTTTTAGTAAATGTAGACATATCACAGTTTGGCCTTCATGTAAACAGTATCTTTTGTTAAAGGGGGTGTAATTACAAAATAAAATAATGAAATTTTGACCATGCAATAATTTATTCTGTGACAAAGAAAAGGATATGCCATTTTCATCTGTAGAAAAAGCAGGTCCCCCTTGGCTGCGATTGCTGGAAGGTATTACCTGCAAAAAAAAGGAAATGCTAATTAAAATTATAAGAAGAAATGCAATCTCTCTTTTGCCATTTACTTTTCAAAGTTTATGAATGCTGCAAAAAATAAATTTAAATAACACCATTTGCAGTTTCATTTTCCAAGACATACCTGTCTCGGTGTGTCAGTGTCATAATTAAAATGAAAATGCATTCTCCACTTCATATTTCTTTTATCTTCATGACATGTATAATAACTGCTAAAAGTAAAAAGTCACATTTTTCTTCATATTTTCTTTTCCATTGGGTTTGCAGTATAAATGTGACAAAATAAAAACCAAAACTCAAAATGGATAAATTCATCGCAAAGTCCCCATTTGGATATTCATTTTCAGCCTGAACAGCAATGAAGCTGCAAAAATGAAAAGCCAAATGCAAAAAAGCGCCGGTGCCACTTACTGTTCATTGAATTTTCATTTTTTTACTTGCAAATACATTGTAATTAGTGTAGGTCAATGGGCGGGGCCAAATCTTCAACATGTGACTGATGTGTTGTGCAAGAAATTTCTTTTTAAGTGTCAAAATGATTAAATGATTAAAGTCATATTTCTTGATGGAATCATTTGTGGTAGTGACTTGAGTTTTTAGGACAGTCAGACAAGAATGAAGAGTGTGGAATGTGTTTAAAGTTAAAGTTTTGTTATAAACTTGTATTTGCAAAGGGGGAAACTTACAGACTTAAGATTGATGAGCTATAGAAATTAAAGGGGATCCCAATCTTTTTTTGGAGCCTGAATGAATGTTTTTTTTAAAGTGACCTGGGTTAATGTAATTTTACATAATTAATTAACGATGAAGGTAATTTTATAGAAATGATTATCTGATCACATACACATACAAATATAAAGATAATAATATAAAAATAATGCAATTCAAAAACAATTCTGCACCTACAGTATTCCATATTATGGAATAATATTTTTGGGAATAATATGTTTAATACTTTCTAGAATAGTCAGATAATTTATTGTTTTTTTTAGTTTTTTACATTTTTTTTTTTAAATAAATGTATTAAATGATGGAAAATGAAGCATGAATGAAATGAAAATTACAGATTATGGAAAGCCGTCATGGTGAATAATCACCTTATTTTGAAATGTAATGAAAATAAAGTAAAAATAAAATAAAAATGACTATTGTATCACGCTATACCAATAAACAGCCACGTTGGCGATCGAACAAAAGCGCCATGTACTACAGGAGGAGGTGGTGAAAATTGTAGACAGGGCACTGGTGTAGTTTGGCAGGGGTTTGGGGGCTTAGCAGTCTGTCCCAGGTGGCACTTTTTAATAAACTTTATTACTAGACTTTTAACACTTTTTTGACAGTTGTGTTTGGTAGGGCTTTGGCAAGGTAGTGTGTGTCATTAATGTCAAAATGACACAATTTTTAATGTTTAAGGACTAGTAAAAATACATATGTTGTACAGTTAACAAATGCAAATCTTGAACAGTTCACAGAATGACTCTGACTGAACACTCTCTCCGTTGACATATTCCGACCAAAAGGGGCAAACCTTTCAATATCATTATTAATATTTTATTATTCTCTCAATCACAAGATGAAGCAAGCAAAAGAAAGCGGTGCTGCTTTTAAAAGTGAGTGAAGATGTACTGTATTAAAAAAAAGAATGAAGGGGCATTGTTGAAATACCTCAATCGTGAAGAAACTGCTGTAACTGTATGTGAAGAAGTTTCCGAATTAAAGCCATCTTCAAGCTCAAGTAGTTCTTCATCTTCAAGAGATGAAATGCATGACGAATAAAAAATTCTGGCTATTAACTTAAAAGATATCGGTTTTTGGCCAAGCAGAATTAACGATGACATACAGATCTTACTGGTTTGTCAAGGTGCATCTGTGGTTGAACATTTAGGTTCTGATTTTGGTGATGTTATTTGTCAAGGTAAGTCAATCAAAGGATGAAACAGAAGACTTACTCTGGACTGGTTTTTCAAACTCAACCAAATGGTGAAAAAAATATTGAGATTATGGTTGATATACTCTCCATCCAAGGACACACCTTACTGTTTTTGTTGCAAACTGTTTTCTGACAGAAATTATTCAAATTTTTATTCTGTGGATGGATTCAATATGTGGTGGAAACTGAATCCTAAAATATTCGGCCCATGCTCAGAAATTCACATAGTGTCATCGATGATTTTGTCAACATGAAAGCAAGAAAAGCAGTACTGTAGATTTATTGTTTGAATAGTTGCACATTGTAGATTTTAGGTTGCAATTAAATTGTAATTATAAAGAATAATTTAAAACAGTTAAAATTTTCATCACTTTCATTTTTGTATAATATGTATTTTTTTTTTATTTTGTAGGGGTAGTGGGTATGGGGGCTGGATTGGAGAAACTTAAAGACCTGCCCGGGTGACAAAAAAATCTAGCTACGCCACTGAGACATATATATAATACTTCCACTTCAGTATCAATAAATGTAAATTATGAGATAATAAATTCTGATTTTTGTCATGTTAAATACTTGAATTATATGCCACATTACTTACCTCAGAAATACAATTATGCGTGGTCCAGATTTTGTGAGGGGGTCTCACAGTGAAGCTTGCAGTACGGAGATGAAAAGATCAACATCACCTGACTTAATAGCGAAGGACAAAGAATTGTGGGAAACTGAGGTGCAAAGCATTTGTACAGATCAGGCAGGCAGCGTGCGCATGCACTTTTGATTCGGGTTTCGACAGAGTAAAAGTGATCAAGAAAACACACCTGGGGCCTCATGCATAATGCCGTGAGTAGAATTCACACTATAACATGGCATAAGCACAAATGCAGAAATGTGCATACGCACAAAAAAATCCAGATGCATAAATCTGTGTGTTCGTCAACTTCCGTGTTCTTCCGCTCCATAAATCCCGGTCAGTGTGAAAAGTAATGCACGTGCATGTGCCTGCTGCCACTCCCCAAACTCCTCCCAGAATTACACCTCTTTGAATATGCAAATCAATATAAATAGCCCTTAAGTTCAGCCTTCTGTGAAAAGACAATGGGAAAAGCACAGGGGAAAATAGAAGAATTTCAGCGAATACCAAGTGGAGGCAAAGGAAAAACGTACTATTTGTTGGTTTAAACAGTGGGATAATCAATAAAAGGAAGTTGATCGAGTGACATAGAGCGTCGGAGTAACTTGAAAGCTCAAGTTCACATAGTCGCACAGTGCCTGAAATAAAAAAGAAGTTGTCACATATCAAAGTTGCTGTGAAAAGGCGAGTCGTAGCCCACCGTGTGAGTGTCATATGAAAGCTTATTAGGGTGCAGAGAAAAAAAAATAGGCACACAGTGGGGAAAAAAGCACGAAATGTCAACTTTAATCTCAAAATTTCCACTTTAATGATGTAGTTTATTTTGTCATTAATAGAACATCATAAACTTCATCTTAAAATCGTTTAATTTACTAGTTTCTCAAATCCCATCGTAACTAAAGTATCACGTTAAATACTTTGTTTTGTATTTGATCTTCTCTGTGCTCTATGTGTGTGAATCACTACGTGCTTTTTCAATGGGCTTTCTCTTCCTCCAACAGGACACAGAATCCATTACATTCATGATATTACAGCTCTCTGAATAATTTAAGTACTGAGATGTATACTTGATATCATTTTCATGATGATAAGAGTTAAAGCACGTTATTAAACATGAGAACACGGTGGTGCAGTGATTGTTCCTGCTTCACGCAAGATGCTTGCTGCGCCATGCTAGACCTTTTATGAAATACTTTATTGTAGCAGTACTGTCTCTTTCAAATGTACAAACCCTCAATTCCTTCCTCACTTTTCTTTCTCCAAATACCCAATCGCCACACAATCAGCTCTGTAGTAGACATTAAGCCATCTGTAAGCTATTAACACTGATTCTTCAAAACTTTTAAGGAACATTGAAATATCTTCATAGTACTTTAGTAATAGTAATTATTCCATCCATCTATCCTTCCAGTGTCGCGCCAGCCCCAGCATGAATACAGCGTGAGGCAGGAACAATCCGTGAACGGAGCGCCAGCTCCTCGCGAGCACTGCGGCACCGTATCCTTGCATGTTTAATTATTAACAATATAGATTATTTAAATGAAGTTAAAGTTTTATCTGTATAATATAATAAACATATTTTGTTGCATTTCATCTTAAAAATGATATCGTCATCATATGTAAATACGCGCTTTATAATGTGGCGCAGGTTATGCAATATTATAACTGTAGTGCAAGTTTACAGTGGGGTGATTGTACTTATAAGTACAAACAGTTCTACAAGAAGCACTTGATGGACTGACTGAGTGCGTTTAGGCTTCTTGGGATGAAACTGTTTCTGAACCGTGAGGTCCGTCCAGGAAAGGCTCTGAAGCGTTTGCCGTGTGAGAGCAGTTCAATAGACAGTATGGGTGAGGCAGCGTTTGCTTGATGCTGTATACCAATAATTTTCTTTCCGATCAGCTGCTGTAGAGCTGTGATTCCCCACTCAGATACAGTGATATAAATACTCCGAGTGGTGTAGTGAGAGTAATATGGAAAAAGATGATCCAATGATCCGAAGGTGCAGTGAGAGTAACAATGCTAATGCAGTTATGGTATTTAGAATAGTTTGACCATTCTGTGGAACATTATATTGTTACAGGTTAATTACAATCAGATGCATTAAACTAATAAACAATATGCGGTTAATTTCAGTGTACAGTAATCCCTCCTCGATTGCGGGGGTTGCGTTCCAGAACCCCCCGCGATAGGTGAAAATCCGCGAAGTAGAAACCATATGTTTGTATGGTTATTATTATATATTTTAAGCCCTTATAAACTCTCCCACATTGTTAACATTATTAGAGCCCTCTAGACATGAAATAACACCCTTTAGTCAAAAGTTTAAACTGTGCTCCATGACAAAACAGAGAAGACAGTTCTTTCTCACAATTAAAAGAATGCAAACATATCTTCTCTTCAAAGGAGCGCCGTCAGGAGCAGAGAATTTCAGAGAGATAGAGAGAGCGTGACAGAAAAACAAACAATCAAAAAATCAATACGTGCTGTTGGGCTTTTAAGTATGAGCACCGCGATAATGCAGCCGCAAAGAAGGGAGCAATGTGAAGGTAGTCTTTCAGCATTTTTTAGAGTAGCGTCTGTATCTTCTAGGCAAACAGCCTCTGTGCAAACAGCCCCTCTGCTCACACCCTAGAGAGAGCGCGTGAGATTAAAGCAAACAATCAAAACATCAATACGTGCTTTTGGGCCACCGCGATAAAGCGGCATTTCTTAGAGGAGTGTCCGTATCCTCTAGGCAAACAGCCTCTGTGCAAACAGCCCGTCTGCTCACACCCCCTCCGTCAGGCGCAGAGAATGTCAGAGAAAGACCGAGAAAAGCAAACAATCTGCTCGGGAAGCACATCGTATATCATTGAGGAGTTTTAGTTAATATGTAATACATGCTCTGATTGGGTAGCTTCTAAGCCATCCGCCAATAGCGTCCCTTGTATGAAATCAACTGGGCAAACAAACTGAGGAAGCATGTACTTTAAATTAAAAGACCCATTGTCCGCAGAAATCCGCGAACCAGCGAAAAATCCGTGATATATATTTAGATATGCTTACATTTAAAATCCGTGATGAAGTGAACCTACGAAAGTCGAAGCGCGATATAGTGAGGGATCACTGTATTTATAAAGCTGCGTCAGGGACGTGGATCTAAAAAAGAAAGGGAAACCACAAAGGAACAGTAGCACTGCTTTGACGCTGGGTGCCGCCAGTTTGCAAAACCGAGCGGAGAACTTGCATACGACAAGGTATGAGCTAGCGTGGAAATGTGCGTGGCTTTACGCCAAGTTTAGGTTTTATACATCGTGATTTGAGCATGGACACGGACTTACACAACATTTTTGTGCGTACGCACCGTTTATACATGAGGCCCCTGGAAACTGTACTTATAGCCTTAGTCCTACCTATTGACCCGCCCTAATTAAAATACAGTATATCTGCATAACGAGAACTGGAAAATGAAAATACAAAGTGGAAACTGTTCTGTTCAGACAGAAAATGAATATCCAAATGGAGACTTTGCGATTGATTTACACATTTTGAGTTTTCGTTTAAATTTGGTCACATATGTATTACAAACTCAAAGTAAAAGTAAATATGAAGAAAATATTTAATTTTCTTTTCAGTAGTTATTATACATGTCATGAAGGAAAATACAAATCTAAAACAAATGATTGCATTTTCATTTTAATTATGACAATGACACATCAAGACAGGTATGGAAAATTAACAGATAAAAGGGAAAATACAACGATAAAACTGTGATTTAATTTTATTTTTAACATTTTCACAAACGTCTCTTTTGTGTGGAAACTTTAAACTGCAAATGGTGTCATTTCATTTTATTTAATCTGTATAGCATCTTTGCACATATCATTTTGCTGATAATACCTCCCAGCTACAGAGCAAAGGGAGGACTTGCTTTTTCTACAGATGAAAATGGCATATCCTTTTATTTTTCACAGAACAAACTATTTCAAAGTCAAAATTTCATTGTTTTATTTCTTAATTACAACCCCTTTATCAAAAGGTACTGGTTTAAATGTAGACCAAACTGTGATATGTTCACATTTGCTAAAAAGAAAAAAAAAACAAACATTTCATAGGTGTACTTACATACACTTCACTGTCTAGTTGTGTGTATTAGGGCTTATGTTTCTTTAACATACATTTATTTTCCCTTTGCTATTCTCCAAACTTACTAATTGTTTTTCCTGCATTGAAATAAATGCTCCCTTTTTCTTTCTCGTCAGAATTCTGTTTTACCCTTTTCATATCTCTTTATTTGCTCCCTCAGTTCTTTTCCAAACTTTATATCAGTTACAAGTAAGTGAAAGAGCTTGTGATTTGTGGTGAATTCAGAACTTGTCCAATGCAGGCAGCATAATTAAGCCCTGTGGTGTAGGTTATATTAACAACCTCCTGATTACCAACACAAAGTCTATCACCCTTAGAGTATTGCATGGTAACTGAGACAAGGATGATCAAGAGACACTGACTTGTAGAGCCGTCCTTTGTGCAGGAGAGATGACACTCATCAACACTATGAAGAAGTCCTGTCAGTCTCAGCCTCCTTCATGGTGTCTTAACAATAAAACTTTTTAGAGTTATCAGGAGTTTAAAAGGGAGAATGAAAGGAGTCACTAGAATAGCAGGAGAAATGTCTGATACATTTTAGATGAAGGATGGATGTCAGCAAAACACTCATTAAATCTAAAGCTTTTTATTATATATTGTATATGGAAGTAATTGTGAAGAAGAGTAAGCAAATGAATAAAAACACTAGGATTGCTATTTGGAATATAAATCTGATTTAAATGCAAGGATTGTCATTCGCTTAAGATATAATATTAATAATAGACTCAAGAGACAATTACAAAAAAAAAAAAAACGGTGATAGTCTGGATGAAGTAACCTACAGAAATGGAACAGAATACAAAGAAATATAAGGTTGTGAGAATAAACACAAAGGTGGAGTCATACATGAACAACTAATAGTGGTATGTAATGGCAAGGAAAAATAGCAAGTGACGTATGAATACCTGGGGACACTGATGACAAGTGATGGGGTGACCGACAATGAACTGAAGGGAGGATTAAAATGGTGAACCACATCTTTTACGAAATGAACAACACAGCGCTTGGTAGGAGAAACTAGTCTGGAAAACTTAAATCCACTGCTCAGTTCTGTTTATGTATCCACCCTGACAAATGATGGTGAGCAGGTGAAATGGAATTCTGAAAGTTATGAAGTCTGGGAAGGTTCGGATAAGGAATGAAATAAATCAGGGCAGACGTTAGTATGAAATCACTTGGGGAGAAAACTGAAGTACAACAGTGAAAGGGGACTGGCAAAGGAAAAAGAATGAGGGCAGAAAGTAAGTGAACTTAAGAGAAATGATGAAGATGGTGGTAGTTCAGATGAAATGGAAGAGGTGGAGAGAACAGGAGACCCCAACACCATGACAAGCATTGTAGAAAGGATAAAGAAGATGAAGTATACAAAGCATAACATTAATGGACAAAATGTAATGTTGTGCAGGAACATATTCATCACTTGCATGTTACATGACTAACAAAATATAAATTCTTCTTTGGGTTTATCTTAAACTGCTATCTCTATTTATATTCCCCTTTAAATATATCTCTTACTACAAAGCTGAACAGTAGCTAAGCAGGAATGTAAGACACTTTTACCTAAACAGGTCCCTATATTGTGTTTACTGTTCCTACACAAGGACTTTCTCAGTAACGTGATTATTGTGGCTGCTCAACAGAAAGGCCCAAGTAAAAGTAGACACACGTTTGATTTGTCTCACAGCTCTCTACTTCATCTTGTGTATGGAGATGATATTGTAAGCCAAGCTAAGAGAAGAGAATATGCAGCTGTGGAAGATGTCTGTTCTCACCTCAGACCTCCAATTACCAATTAAACAGTTCAGCATCTTTGTGGTCAAAGTGGAGCTTCTATGAAGATTTGTGCTCAGACTTTTATCTGTGACTTGTAATGTTAACTGCACTGAGCTCTGTTTAGGTGTGTCACAGCAAAGGGGTGTATTACTTGGCATAATCAGTGTTGACAGACCACCCCATCTCACCCTCCAATTCTGCACTATTTATAATTAGTTTAGAATGATCTGTAGAAGTTAGTGTTTTTTTGTACCAAGTCTAAAATGAATGCATTCATTTTGCATTTGAGAATACAACAAAATATAGAACATATCCAAGTATTTAATGACATAAAGTACATTTCACAAGACGTTTCTCTCTATTCATCCTTCTTTCCTCTCTAGATGTAATGTACAAAACCATCACACCATTCTACAAAAGACACTTCATTCAGGACCCGGAGAGTGAGACGTCCAATTGGAATCAATCAAGTCACACAGAGTCAATAAGCAATGTGGCCACTAGGTATTGTATGATGAAATGATGCCATGAAAATGCATTTCTCTAGATAGCAACACTTAACTCTATTTTGTTAACATAAAAGAATGTATAAAATTGAAAACTTTGCGTGAACTCTCCTTATTTAAGTCACAATTGAGTAAGCCAGTAGTTTCAGTGAAGAGACAGTCGACTGTCACCACCACATTTTCCTGTTCCACTAATCTGCTGCTGTCTGCCACTATAAAATCAGGGTTAGAGGTGCGATGCATAACAACCAGAATGATCTTCTTATTACCTGTAAACAAAGAAAATAATATTTAATTAACTCTTAAATGGAACAGTTTAATTTAAAATAATTTATGTTTGTGCATTTTTAAGTAAACCATCCATACTGATTTCTAAAAGCTGACGTAGAAAAGCCAAGAGGCAGCACTATGAAGATCAAACATTTCATGGCAGAAACCAACAGAAACTTTAAGACTGCGGACTGCTGTGGGTACATAACTACATGACTTCCTCTAAACATCAACTAAGAGCAAAAAAGAACTGAAAACATCATTTAATATTTGAACAAAATGTTTCAGTTTTTAAATAAAATTCTTCAATTTCTACATATTGAATATAAACAATAACTGATACTTCACATATCATCCATCCATCCATCCATTTTCCAACCCGCTGAATCCGAACACAGGGTCACGGGGGTCAGCCAACACAGGGCACAAGGCAGGAAACAATCCTGGGCAGGGCGCCAACTCACACACCAAACACACACTTCACATATCATTTGGGTTGTAAATCCATTTTTCTCACCAGTGGCCTAGTGTAGTGTGCCTAAAAGATGACAATGAGCTCAAAGTCTTTAAAGTGTAAAATAAAACAGCAAAAACACCAGAACACGTACAGTATATGCATCAGGTACATTTTAACAAACAAAACAGAATTTGATCTTTACAGTGGTTGCGTTTTTGGAATGAAAATTCTGGTGGGACCTGACGGATAGTGACAAGTGGAGTGAAGGCATCCTGAGAAGGTTTGGAGAGTGTGCATGAGAGACAATTAAAAAAAACATATCGACCAGCATGTATGAGACCCTCATCACTGCCTAAACCCATAGGCCTCGGCACATGGCCGCCATTGAGACTTGGGAAGGATCCTGGCTTGGATTGGACTTGGGGTACGTGAGTGCAGATGCCGTTACCTCTGACCACAAGTGAGCAGGTGTGAGATGGAGTGAAGAAGGAGATGGCCTCCAAAAAACCTCACATGTGGGGAAAAAGCAAAAAATCATTTGTAACACAACATATGGACTACCACCGCCAGTGGTGATAAAATGTCAACCAAATAATGTAATTATAACATCGTTCAAGTTGATGTAATATCAAGTCAATGTAATATTTTGTCATACAATATAATTATCAAAGGACAGAATTTAACGATATCTCAGTATCAACAATAAAATAAGAAATGACAGATATCTTGGGGTTTATAAGCGGGTACAGGGTTAAGCTGGATATTGTAGGATATAAGGTGGTTATTACAAAGTGTTTTTAGTATTGTTTTCTGTATTTTGATTTGCTCCATATTTTATTATTTATGTTTAATGTTGATGGTCAGATCTCTTGTGTTTTATGTCTAGTCAAATGTTTAATAAAGATTAATCACAGAAAAAGGAAACATTATTAATGATGATGACTTAAGGTATGGTATAAATTCTCAAGGCTCCCAAGGTTTCTGCTTTATCTACTAATAGTTTATTTAAACAAACAACATAAAAATCAACCAATTGGTCATTTAAAGGATTGTAGCTTTCAAGCCCCCATGTGGAACTGAAATGTTCAGGTTGCGCATGCACACTTCTGAGCAAAAGTTAAGACAAGATCATTGCAGGGTTTGAGGGTTTGACTAGGAAAAGGAAAACCAAGGTTGCAGTTCCATTTAGAAAGAAAAATTCATACACTCCAAAAATTAAATATTGTTCCGCATAAGAAACAGCACTGAGAATGTCATGGATAATTAGAAAAATATGATGATGACCAATAAAATTAGTTGGTCGCCATCATTTTAACATTATGTAAATTTTTGGGGGCAAGTTTGTTATTTATTTATTTTTTGGACAAGAAAAAGGAGGATGCCTTTAATGCAGAGAGGCCAATGCCTCACAGGGAATTTCAATGTCCCTTTACTAACACCTCACTATTTTATTAGTAGCAAATGGATAAGAACCCGGGACTTGCACACAATCTGACAAGTTTCTTTTGTAAGTCTTAAAGACTAAGAAAAAGTGTCAAAACAAGAAACAAAATTCATTAACAGAACATAACAAATTTGACAAATGAGAAGAGACCATTCAGTTCATGAAGTTTGCTTGTTTTGCTAATAGCTGAGCTGTCCCAATATGTCAGACACTTCTTAAAGGTTCTCAAGGTTTCTGCTTCATCTACTTGTCTATGCAGTTTTTTCAAAAAAAGAGGAGCACCTCCAGAGTTTTATGCGGGGTCATACTAATTTTAGTTGATGTACTGCATTGATTATAAAAGTTCAGGAAAGAAAAAGGTTAGTTCTGTTGACACCTTTATGTAAGACTAGATGTAAATATATACAGTAGGCATGTTCAGGCCTGGCCAGCATTTGGATGGCTTCACAACAGATTTTTAAGCTATGGCTATTTTTGTTACAATAAAATTTGAATGTTTCAGAAGAAAGGTTATTTTATATACAGAATGTGCTAAAAAAATGCAGACAGTTTGCACCTTGGACGTCATTGAGTATGTCCTGAGATTAAGTGGGTGGAAATAAAAATAAATCAGTGAAATGATGCATTATTAATTGCGTTTTCTGATTCAAGGTGAATGATCTTCATATTAAACTATCACTAGGCCTTTAAACTCCATAGGCACAATGTGTATTAATCTTATACACTTCCTTAGATTTGATAACAGTTCAACACATTTATATTAGGCACTAGCTGAAACACCCAGAATTACCCAGGAGGAAAATGAAGTTTTTTTAAAAAAAAAAAAAAAAAACATAACTTTAAAAATAAAAATAAATATGAGTCAGTTTTCGAAACCCAAAAATTCAATCATAAAGTCAGACCCTCAACTTACTGTATATGCCTGTGCAAAAATGCGACACTTCATTTATTTTTTTTTTTTTTACATCTTCTTGCCTCCTCAAATCTCACATCAGTTTCTGAGACACATAGAATTGTGTGGCGGCAGCACAGTTACCAATTTCTTTTGCCACTTCAAAGACGTTTAATTTAAAACCAGCTTCATATTTTCTTCTGATCGAACACTCCATCATAGATAAGGGATGCTGTTATGATAAAGGTGTATGAGGGTGTAAGATACAAAAAACACAAAACAGTGCAAATGTTGCTTCGGAACAGTTTGGGTATTACTATGTGGTTACGTAGAAACAATAGAGAAAGAGAGAGAGAGAGGGGTTAGGAGTGGACTGCCACACCCACATAGAAAAAAAAAGGCAGTGTGTTCCATGGTTACTCTCTCAGGTGGGCGTTAGCATATCATAATTGTGACTTTTGTGCATCAACTTGTATGACCGACATTATAAAATACCAGAAATTATACAGTAAAATACAGTCCCGACTTATTCGCGGGTATATACAGTAATAAAAACAAAAACACCACTTTAAAAATAAAAATAAGTTAACAAACAATGAAGACTTACTATTGTGTTTGTCTTGCGGTCTTGTATGTATGTTATGATCCAGTTGACGCTCAGAACCTGCCAACTCTATTTAATTTTAAAAGCAACAGGCGGGCGCAGTGGTGCTCAAACATAAAGAATGCTGGCAGTCACCTCCAGTTCGCCGTCTTGTGGTCATTCCGAGTGTCAACTGGATTATAACATGCATAAAGGACCGCAAAATCACCCCCCACCCTACCCAGAAGGTGGTGGGTTAGGGTTGATTTCACCCTACAGAATTTTAAGTCGACCAATGAGACACATGTGTACCAAGTGTCATGAAAATCGCTCCAGCCATTTGGAAGTGATGGTGGACCATACATACATATACGCACATTGACTTAATGAAACAGGACAAACTTTAAAAATCAATAGATGTTGGCACTGTATCTGATCGTGTTCAACTCTGACAGGAAAGCGTTTCCTGCATGGGAAGAAAAGCACGTGGTTGTGATATCTGTGGCAATCAGCAGCTACCCTCTAAAACACACGTAGCTCTGATCTCTCTCTCTCTCTCTCTTAACAACATCAAACATTACTCTTTAACAATCTGTAGATGATAATGTCTGTTGAACAAACAGGTATCACTAGCTAAGCGGAGGCAAGGTGCACTCCAACACATTGTGAGACGTAGAGTAACTCGACCAGAGGCTGGCAAGGGAGTGCGATGAGAGAAGTCACAATATCAACTGGAAAGTTCAAGCAAAGTATAGAAAACAACCAGATCTAAATCCCTTGAGAAATTCTCTTGTGAAAAGCAGACAGACATAAAGTGGACAGACAAAATGGACAGAATGCGGTTGGACCATGAAAATTTTAAAACCGTTTCTTAGCTAGCACCTATGGGCCAAGGGTAACCTACATTCCAAATTTCAAGTCCAAAGTCGTTATGGTTAGTGACGAATGACTCAGTGGTATTTGACTTTTATATATGTAGATTTATTTATATATATACATTAACTGTGTAAGCCAGCACAGGATCCTAGAAAGCATTGAAATAATCAGAACTACTGTCGGCATCTCTCTCCTAGGAGGATTCGTGTTGCTGATGTGCTTGCATTGTTTGTGCATTAGCAGCTAAGCGATTGTCTTTCTTCGGAGGTATCCTTTTGCCAGTGTGCTGGCCTCACTTGCATATCCTTGGAGCTGGAGCTCACATCCCGAATCTACCTCTCACTTCCGGACTGGACAGACACACATACTTCCACGTGTAGATGTTTATATATATATATATATATATATATATATATATATATATATATATATATATATATATATATATATATATATATATATATATATATATATATATATATATATATATATATATATATATAAGATATATATATATGGCTGTTCGAGTCACAAAGACAGAATGAGTCCCAAAAATAGTTGGAATGCCAACCTGGCCAACTCTATTTACTGTAATTGTCGGGAGGAAGGAGTGGACAAAGCCTGAGAAAGAGTGGAGGTGGAAGGATTGGTGAAAAGGAAGAGAATGGACCGTGCATTGCGTTGTTGCTAATGTGTGCACAAACTGTAAATAAACACGGGTGTTGAGTGAACCTGTGTCCTGCCTGTCTGTGTCGGGGGGTTAGGCTGGCAGTACGCCCCCTAGTAGCGTACAATGCATATCTATTATATCTTTCAAAGAGGAATGGTGGTGAATATACAGTATAAAAGTGGCAAAAATAATACTGCATATGATATTAATACAGAAAAATTGTAGCATGTTTTTTGAGTTTGGTTCTCTTCTCTGCCCCGTAATTGCTACACAGGATGGATGGCCATCTCGACCAGGAGAAGGGATGGTTTCTTACCCAGACGGCAGGCTTCTAGAAGACAGACAGACATGCTGGCCATGAGAGAGAAAGGTTTCAGACCTGAAAAGGACATCTCGAGATGATTGACAGACATCCTAACCATGAGAAAAGATTCCTTACTTGGATGAGACGCTCCAGGCAGATACACAGGTGTCCTGACGAGACATATTTCTAGGACCTGGCCAGGAAGAAAGGTAAGGACAGGGAAGAACTGTCTCTGGATGTTGTTAAGTCCAGCCAGACTCTTGATGGCAGCAACCCTCGATACTGGCACCCATTTGGAACCAGCGGGGAATTCCTGGAATTGTAGTCCAGCAGCACAGCCCTACTGGGGTATGTGAGTGCTGCAAGAAGGCACTGCAGGGAGATACACTCCATGATACTGTATGTGGGACTTCTGTGTGACTCAGAAGTGCTTCCAATGGTCAACAGCCCTGGCACCAGAAGACCACCAGGGTCCTCAATTAA
This sequence comes from Polypterus senegalus, assembly GCF_016835505.1. NCBI lineage: Eukaryota > Metazoa > Chordata > Cladistia > Polypteriformes > Polypteridae > Polypterus > Polypterus senegalus. The sequence goes on from NC_053163.1 coordinate 19,390,042, forward strand.
AGGGACTGCACTCCTTTGTCCAGGCGAGTCAGAGCTGGGAGGAGGATGAGCATTACTTGACTGGAGGAGGGCAGTGCAGTGGAAAGAGGAGAGTTGAACTGGAGGAGAGCTAACTGTGTTTGTGCTTCATTTGTGATGTGTTGTGTAATTAAACTCCATTTATTTGAACCTGGGACTGTCTTGGTGTGTTCGTGTTGGGGTTTGGGGTTCTTTGGCACTCCCTTGCCTTCACAACCCATAATAACCAGCACAGTGGTGTATATAATTAAATATAGTATTTGAGACTCTTGTCCTAAACATACATAAGATTTTTATTTTATTATTTTTTCTGTGATTTTATGTCACTTACTTGAAACTTTCTTTAGTGCCATAGTAATGTCAATTCCAATTCTTGAGACCACTGGACAAAAGAGTAGAACCAGATTTCCAGATTCATTGTCAAGCTGGGCCTTCTGTATTATAATATTGTGATTCTCCAGTTTTTTAGAAAGTTCATTAAAGAACCTCTGTAATACCGGTTTTGACTAAGCCAACAACTTCAATTACTAAAACTGTAAAACACGCAGAAAAAACAAAGAAATCACATTAAAAACCCCAGCTCAGATGTCCATATTTAGTTTAAAATAGTCAAACTTTTCTAAGGACTGTTAGACAGTCCAGGATACATACAGTACAGTATTATTGTGGACACATGCAGTTAAATAAAATTTCAGAATGCACTCTTCTTTTTTATTCCTCCTAGTAACAAAGAAATTAGACAGACCTTTATCAGGAAGCCAAAAGGAACGAGAGAGCCAGTTCCGAATGGCTGTACCCTTTGTCTCCTTCTTTACTTCTGGCACACAAGACATTAAATGGACTAAAAAGAAGAAAATAAAATGAAGAAGGAAATCAACTAATTTGAAATCTGTCTCTTAATATTAATTTGACAGATATGTTTATATTTTAAACAATGTTGTTAACAAACGAACTATTATTTATATAGAAGCAAAGGTCTGTGATACGGTTAACATATTTATAGCTAGAGATCCACAAAGGGAGAGAATGAGTCCCGAATCTTAAAATATTTTTTTTATTCCTAAGCTTTCAACAACCGACCAGGTGTCGTCATCAGAGGAAAATGAGTAGACATACAGGAATCAAAGGCAATTTATAGCAAGTGAAGGGTGGGAGGAGTAGGGGGGATTAAAAATGGGGGGTTCGGATTGTGTTGGTCATAAAGGCTTTTCTATTATTTGGATGTTCTACTTTCTAAGCCTGCATATGCTGGGTTCAAGTCTAAGTGTCTGTTGATGGCGTTTTCATTAGAGGATCACGATTCAGCCAGCTCTCTGGCACTCTTAGTACTGGCCTTGAATTTTACTTTCACAATGTCCCAGTTAAACGTGTGTCCAGTGGAACTTATATGTGTTAGTCAGAGACCGTAGGTCTTTTCTTCTGACAGCAGGGACATCACAATGTAGTTGATTAGATTACAGTGACAGTCACAATCTGTACAAAGTCACATAACGCAAGACTTTTAGTGCCATCATAATGAAGTTATCCCTTGCAATCAGAACTGAATCTGTTACTGTGGCTAATGGAGAATTCCTAAATAGTCAACATCAGAATATTTACATTTGGTTACTTAATAATTCATTCTCAGTACATCCAATGTCTTTTGAAAAGTTTTTCCAAATATTACTAAGACACTCTTAAACATCTATGTAACCATCCACAATGGACTTCTAGTAATACAACACATTTCAAACACCAGTTACCACTTAAAAGAGTCAAAGTGTAGGAAGTTTAGATGCAGTGCAAAAACTAATACAATGACGCTGTGCACTTTTGGATGCCAATTAAGTTTGTCTTCTTCACTGGAATGGACATGTACTGTAACTTAAATAGATAATGAAAATGCATAATGAATGCATATAAACAAGGGGTACTTACTGAATGAAGAACTGAAATGCATTGGTAGAGAGTTGCTACACTCTTTTTGTTCACTTTCTTTTTAGACATTATCATTAAATTAAATAGTGGAGTGTAAATAATAGCAAAAAATCAGAGGCACAGCACTTTTTAACAATGAGAGCATGAAACACAACCAGCCCTATGATCTGCTGAGACAGGACTGCCTGTGGAGTGGTCTTCATCCTGTATGGACTGCAGGGAAATTTAAATGGCTTCACCAATGCACATGGGTGCTTTGAATTTTTTTGGGTGCAGATTCAGAATATGGGGTAGTAAATTTTGGATTCAAACTATTTTCTGTAAAGAGAAATTAAAAATAAAGAAGTATTGATGTACACTTAGGTAGTAATAGCTGTGGTATAGCGGGTCCGCAGCTCTGAATGAAAGGTCAACTTTTAAATAATCCATTTGGCCATATCAGTCTCCGTGGGCGCAATTGTGCAGCCACTGGGAGCTGATGAGGTAATTGGGGCAAGTTGCACCTACACTTGAGGGTGCAATCATTCTGAATTGCTTAAGTGGCTTCCTGCGGTGCATGATTGAGCCGCTGCGCCCACGGAGTCGTATAAGTACAGGATAGCATTGAAGGAAGTAAAGGGAGGAAAGGCTCGGAGAGTGAGGCATTGGGAGGGGCGGGGCAGTGAAAGTGAGGCATTGGGGCAGGGCAGTGAAAGTGAGGCATTGGGGCGGGGCAGTGAAAGTGAGTGGACGAGCCAGCCGGTTGAAAGAGAGGTCAACAAGGTCAGGGGTCCCATGTGGAGCGAAAGATCGGCGCTCGAGGGATGGATCACGCTCACTGATTATTCAGAGGAGTGGGTTCAATTGAGGTGGTGTCCTCCCTAGGGTTCCGAGGGATGACTGCATATGCGAGAAGGAAGACAGGAGGACAACTGATCCCAAGTGGTCTGGCAGACGCCGGCAGATGCAGCCAAGACAGAGGTCGGTAGCGTGAGAACCACGACTGCTGAAGTCTCTTCAGCTGAGCAAGTCTTGGGTGAGCTGGAGAGATGGAGAAGGAGCTGTGCTTGGCTGATTTGCCCCTAATGTCTGCTGCAGGTTTTTATTCTTGTGTTTTAGCCTTGTTTTAGACATTTGGATTTTTTTTAATTTTTTTTTATGGATTATTTATGGACTTTTTGAGCACTACACTTTAGTTGGATACTGTTTTGATTTGTTTGGCTTTTGTTTTTAATTAAAATACTTGCACCTTTTCAACCATTCCCTTGCTCAGTTTAATTTGTCCCCATCAGACCAGCTCATCTGGCTACATTACAGACGGTTTTGGCTTCAGAGGCTCCAAGAAGTAAGGAGAGAGCATGGAGCAGGACCCACACCGTCACAATAGCCAGCATTATAACAGGTGTAAAAACATAAAGCTTGAAACATTTGCAAAACAGCAGGGGAGTTGAAAATTCAATATAATAGCTTGTTTAGTGTAAATCTGGTGCAAACATAACAATACTAAGAAATAATACATAACTTGGTTTTTAAGAGATGGGTGACTACATGTCCCACTTTGTCAATGTGGACACTATTTTTTCTTGTTGACACTACTTTGTGCTGTGGTGTACGCTGACACTTGATGGTGTTTGCCATGTGTTATTGTACTGGGTTTAAATCCTACATAATTTTTCAAAATTATTTTTTTCTTTTTAAGCAACAAGGTGTCTCATTGTAATCAAAGTTAAAAAATAATATGCAATTGTGTTATTTATGAGTATGGTTTTCCCTTAAATACTTATTACATACATAGATTTTCTAACTGAGGAAACCAGGCACGTCTTTCAGGCAGCTGTGGCAAGCTGAAGACAACACGGGACCTTTGGGACTTGTAGTGATTAGAGTAAGTTCACTATTAGGTTACAGCAGGTAGTGGCAGATAATGAAGAAGGCGCTGTCCTGGTGGAAGAGAGCAAAATCTGTACATAACATTAGTCAATGTGCAAATAGTTCATGAATAAGCTGAGATCGTAGGATAGAATTTAAACCAGGGGTCCTCAATCACAGTCCTGGAGGACCGCAGTGGCTACAGGTTTTTGTTCTAACCCAGTTGCTTAATTAGAAAGCAATTCTTGCCAATAATTTAATTTCATGGCTTGTCAGTGCTTTAACTCTGCATTGTCAGGTCATTCTCATATCCTGGATGCTCTTCCCCTTTCTAAGGATATCATCCAAATGATCTAAAGGCTGAAATGGAGCAGTAGTTCTCAGTCCTTCACTTTTTTCTCTTCACTTTCCTTCCAAGTATTTAATTAAACCCAATAGTGCATGATAAATATACACGGGTGTAAATGGTAACAAGCTAAATGGAGAAATGCTGGTCTCTTTTGTCATTTGCATGTTATTGCTAATAAGGAGCAATTAAAGTCCAAGAATACAGCTGTTTAAGACTAAAATAAACAGTAAGGGTTTAAAATCTTAATGAGCGAGACAACAAAAGTGAAGCAGAAGTGTTACTGGAGCAATAAGGGCTTCTTATTAAGCAATTGGGTTGGATCAAAAACCCATTTGTATGCTTTGCTGTGCCTTCTTTAGCACTGAATTGATTTACTGGCCATTTCTTGCAGACGCAGAATAAAATAAGCAAATGTGGTGATTACACGGCACACTCCCTACAAGACCGCCAGGTCAGTCTCACCAGACATCACAAAACCCCTGCTGCTGCTGTCCTTCCAAATTGTCAAACCTGGGGTTCTACCGGCTGAGGAAGCAGGCAGTCCAATAACACACATTGAACTTCAAAAGTTGCCAGCCTTTCCTGTTGATTCCTTTGGCTGATCAAACTGTGATTTGGCTGTGGGCAAAGATGGTGCTGGTTTTATTTCAGACATTTGTTCTTCCATTTTTGTCTTGCCCACTACTGTCTTCCTCATGACATTTTTCTCTTTCAATCACTCCATATTATTGTGAAAACAATTGGGCATCAAGTTTATTATCCACAGGTTCACCTCAGTCTGTCCTAAAGGGCGGCCCCGCACCCCTAGTCTTCACTTCATCAGGTAATGTCCCATAATCACATGAAAACATGGCTTCGGCAAACAAATGTCGACACACAGAAATCAAAAATACGACAGTATGTGGTGGTCTAGCACCCTAATTGCATTGTCTTCACCGAGAATTTCTATTTAGTAGCCAAATTAACCAGATGTTATAATATACATTTAAACCAATTTATTTTGTCTGTGTAAAATATAGATCCTTTTCTAAGCATAATTATACCCATTTCCTCCTACATTCTAACCCTCTTTCATTAAAATACTGCATCCAACGTTGATCAGCAGTTAAATTTGAATCCAACATACACCTAGACAGTTGTTATGGAGTACAAAATCTATACATTTTGGTCTATATTTTCATTAAATTTTGATCAAGACAAAACAACAGATGAACTTAAATATAGGTCACTAGCATGGACAGTTAACATCAAAGGCAATCTGTTTCCTGAATTGTACCGATATCAGTACCAACTGTTTGAACTGAGCAGGAATTCAAGGAACACCTCAAGCTGTATTGATGATTTTGTCATCTGTGAAAGAAAAGGCACCAGGACTAAATAGGTTTACAAGATCATGCAAGCAAGGAGCGGGACAATGTGAACCCAGACCTCGCTTTGTTTCTTTATTCATTTATGATGGAGTCCTCAAGACAACATTACACTTGAAGGCACTCCACTCACCTGGTTGTTTCTCCTCAATCTCCTTCAGATTCTCTTGTATAGAACACAGATATTTGCTCTGAGACTCCAGAAAGGAATCTGTTAATTTTTCCACTTCATCCTAAAGCAATAACAGGAAAAGTGACATTAGAGAATTTTAAACATTAAAATATTTTGTAAAACACTGTGCTACACAAATCCAGGATGTCTGTCTGATACATGAACTGAAAGCTGCTCAATGATGAAGACAACCTCCAGTGCATCATCTGCTTTATTGCCAAGGCAATTAGGGCACGGTAATAGGAACTGACGTGCAAAAGAACTGGTATGGAAGACCACTGGAAAAGAATGAAGTAGAAAATATAAAGTGAAAGAAAACCTGAGAGAGACTTAAGGTGACCAAGCAAGAAATACAAGACAATCAATAAACCACGACAAGCACCTTGTGACAAATTTCTTTGGCCTAAGTAGGAGTAAATAACTTGTATTGCCAAATTTAAAGCCATTACAACAATAAAGTACACATTTAAAGAGGATTCTAAAGTTACTGTGATATACATATTCTGATTTTAACGAGAGGCATTAGGGAGAAACAGAAGTAAATGAGAGGTAGCATTTGGAAAACAGCAATTAAAGGAGATTAGGAATGCTGCTTGATGTATGGATTAGATGAAAAGTGCATATAATAATGAAAATATCCATCCATTTTCCAAGACACTGAATCTGAACACAGGGGTCTGCTGGAGCCAATCCCAGGGCAGGAACCAATCCTGGACAGGGTGCCAACCCACTGCAGGATACACACAAACACAACAAGCACACACTAGGGCCAATTTAGAATCACCAATCCACCTAACCTACATATCTTTGGACTATGGGAGGAAACCCATGCAGACACAGGGAGAACATGCAAACTCCACGCAGGGAGGACCCAGGAAGTGACCCCAGGTCTCCTAACTGCAAGGCAGCAGCACTACCACTGCGCCACCATATGAAAATATTGAGGTAGATTTCAAACATTCAAATTATTTTCTGAATGACCAAGAAAAAAACAGAAAAGATGGAAATATTATTCCAAAGTATGGTCAGAGATCTGTTTAGTCTAGTGCGAGTACAGTGAAAACACTCTACACTCTGATCTGAGTCTTGTAAGGGATGGCCGGCAGCTCAACCTGGCCGGAACACCCTGAGAATGGAAGAATGGGGGAAAGCAGCTTCTTTTAGACACTGCCTCCCCCAAGACACTAGATGGAGACTTCTCTGCAGCATAGCGGTGCCCCGGAGGGCACCATGGGATATGGAGTTCGGCTTCACAGCCCTGCTGGGTACTCTGAGTGCCGCCAGGAGAAGCTGCAGGAGGACCTGGGGAGTCATGCTTCCCTCATAGCCCAAAAGGACTAGTAAGACTACTTTAACATGGCCTTTTTATAACTTCACTTTAACTTAATACTGATACTCTGTATGTTCAGTTCTTCATAATAACTATTCATGGTGGCTCTAAAATCCGTACTGACCCCTACTCTCTCTTCTGTTTCTTTTTCCGGTTTCTTTGTGGTGGCGGCCTGCGCCACCACCTACTCAAAGCATCATGATGCACCAACATTGATGGACTGAAAGCCAGAAGTCTACGTGATCATCATCATCAGGTCCTTCGATGAAAATGCTAAATACAAAGAGGACTGTTTGATTTATGTTAGGTAGATTGCCCAGAGGGGACTGGGCGGTCTCTTGGTCTGGAACCCCTACAGATTTTATTTTTTTCTCCAGCCTTTGGAGTTTTTTTTTGTTTTTTCTGTCCACCCTGGCCATCGGACCTTACTTATTCTATGTTAATTAATGTTGACTTATGTTTATCTTTTATTGTGTCTTCTATTTCTCTATTCATTTTGTAAAGCACTTTGAGCTACATTTTTTTTGTATGAATATGTGCTATATAAATAAATGTTGATTGAAATGTTGAAGTCACGAGGACAGAAATCCAGAAGTACTTCCGAGCTGAAGAAAACTCAAGTTCTCCATCTGACCGGGTCTTTGCTTTACTTTATTTCTGTTGTTTTTGATCTGTATTGGTTACAAGCACAGTCATAAGTGGCCTCTTCAAGCTCTCCACATTCATATTTGTCCAATTCAGAGAAGTCTTTGGTTTTTCCTGCTTGCCTTCTTCTCCTCCAGAGTAGGACTGGGGCCCACAGGCCCTGCAGGTTCATTTTGGAGGAGATTCACATTTAGGTCTGTGCTTTTCTTACTTTCCTCAAACTCAAGTTGAGTAGAACTGGTCCTTAATGTTAACATTTTTTGATTTGTAAAGATCTGACATAAAGTTTTCAGTTTTCTTAATTTGTTCATTCTGTTTCGTGAGTCTGCCTTCCAGCACCTCTACATTTCATATTTGCCAACAGCTGAATTTTTGTCTGTTGTTTGACTGAAGTGTTACTGGTAACTGATTTCTACTTACCTCTGGATCTTTTGAAGTCCGTACACTCCTAATTTTTTGACCACCTAAAGTCGCTTCACTCTCAGTTGTCCCACTCTTGTTATCAGTGCTCTGGCCCAGGTCATTCTGTCCACATGTAGCAGGTGGCTTCATTTGTGTCAGACCACTACAGTAGGGATACTGAGACATAAATTCTGAATCTTGTTGTGTTTTTGTCTCCGTATCATCTGATTTTTTACCTGTAGCAAATAAATATTTTTCTGTTATTTTACCTTCAATAGATGTGATGCTAAAATCTCCTGACGTCACTAGAGTTTGCCTGATGGAAACAGACAATGAGAGATAAATGAAAGAGTAGAAACAAGACTATGATTCTTTAATGTAACATTAAATAACTTTCTCAGACTTGCATAAAATCAAGTTCAGGGTTATTTGGTGCTGGCGCCCATCCTGCCAGATTTGGTAGAAAACGGACCCCATCTCTGGACAGAGTGCCAGTCCAACGCAAAACCCACATTTACCCAATGCCTTTCGGAGTCGCTTGTTAACCCAAACTCCATATCTTTGGGGAAACGGGTAGAAAACTGGAGTGCACAAAAGAAAGGATTAGGTTTAAAAATGTATATTATTATCACATTGAAGTGTCGAGTATTTAGTTTAAAATATTTGGGCACTCCATTCAATTTACAAAGCATTTAATATACACTAGGAAAACTGTATGTACTTACAGTTATTAAATGTCATCAATATGGTGTCTACCACAATTAATACACTAAATGCTGCTTGTGCAGTAAATCCCATTCGTGTATGTCTGGCGTTGTCCACCTTCACATTGATGTGCTGCAGTCATGGAGACCTTTACATGTAAGACCCTGCTACAATCGTAGATGCAATAAATGCTCTGAAACTCCATGAGTTACAACAAGAGAGGTGAACTTTGAGTGAGACTCTGATATATGGATTTCCAACCATCAATGCTAACAAGCTATGTGACCAACGCTCAATGAAACCAGAGGAAACTGAAAACATCTGCACAAAACCACCATGGACAGTGTCAGAGCAGTCTTTCGTGCTCATTGACTCTTGGTTTAAAAAGGCCATGTTGGCTACAAATGTTGAAAAAGATTCTGTTGTCTGTGAATGGCAAACAGCAACACAGTTTCTGGTGAGCAGAAAGATGAAAAACATGTCTATGTGCTATTAGAAGATAGCATAGTAATAGCAGGGCAACAAAATGAATCTGCTTTCGGAATACCCAAATACTCTCTAAAGGACTTCATTTACCTGAGATTTGAAGCTTTGTCACATCAGTTTTACTCTAATATGTTTGAATGTGGCGCCTGTTGCTGAAATAATTTATGAAACTATACAACAACTGCTCATTCTGGGAGACTGCATAAAGCTTTATGTACAATAGACATGGGGTCATGTACCTCTCTGGTACCACTCGTTTACCCCCTTTGTCTTTTTCTCTAAACCTTTGAGAATTAAAAATTTTGGACAACTTCAATATCTACTCGATCCCACTGTCCCCTTTCTAAATGTCACCCATATCCATTGATGTGCCTGTAGGAGCACAGAATTGACTTTCTGGCCATTTCTTGCAGAAGGAAAATGAAATAAGTAAATGAGGCAATTACACAGTGCACTCCCTACAAAACCACCAGATGTCATGGAACTCCTGCTGTGGCTGTCCTTCCAACTTGTTGTTGCTGGGGGTCTACCAGTGGAGGAAGCAGGCAGTCCACTAATGCACACTGAACTTCAGAAGTTTTCAGCCCTTTCTTGGTGATCCCATTGGTCAGACAG